>NW_027293451.1:0-15033 GCF_016086655.4 Lepeophtheirus salmonis | reverse complement strand
TTTTTAATTAACAAAGCGATTTTTTTTTATAAAATAAAAAATGTTTTTTACATTCATGTTACATTACAAACAAAATTATTGCGCATGTAACATCATTTTTGGAGAAGTTTTAGAACTAACCGGAAGTGTTAAACGGAAGTAGCCCTTCGAATTTTTGCTGCAGGAAAAAAATATTGCAGGACATTTTTACCCATACTATATATCCTTTGGAATAATTTGTCATTCAATATATATATATTTTTTTTATACATATGCTCTAATTTTGTTAAAAAGTAATACAATGTGTAAACTTCAAGTTTACACCCACTTTATACAACAGACCAATAATTCATGGACATATTTGAGTCAGTTGTAAATTGGTATTGAAATTTGTTGAATGAGTTAAGACATCCAATAATTTTAACTATAGTTTACAACCTTTACTTGATTAAAGAGACTTGTATTGGAAACTTATATAATTTCCTTCATATTTCATTGTGAAATCAATTCAGGCTACTTTAAGTGTAACTTGAAGCACACCCCAAGGGTTAAAAATAACATTTTATTTTGTTTTAGAAATGGACAATAAATTGTCAAAGAATACAATTGTAATCTAGTTTCTATTTTGTGAAAGATTATTCTACCTTGTTTTTTTTTTTTTTGTTGATGGGTAACATATCTAAATTTACCTATATTGTGAGTGAAAGGACGAAGTTTCACTCCATTCTGAGTTCTCAATCATTAAAAGAATCGTGGTATAGTTATAAATTATGATTGTAGGTAGATACTTATGGCATATATGTTTTGCTTGCTTGTGCAGAAAAGAAATGAAGAGGGTCTTTAGCTATCTAGCTATGTACAAAGTCATCTTCTTGGAGGGTCCATCAAATTTATATTTATATATTTTAATATGTGTGCTTCATTACTTTATGAGTCTTGAGCGTGTTAATTCCATTTAAAAAAATAAAAAATGGATTCGCTGGAGTTAGGTAGAAAATGAAATGAGGGAAAAGCTCAGCATTTATTTGCGGATAAAAATGCTCTACAAACACTCATATTGCAGCACTTTGACCTCTCTTACATCAATGGAGCCATCCAAATCTCACTTTTAACAATGTACATAAATAGATTTTGTATTTTTTATTCTTATTTTTCAAGCCCCATGTTTTGATTTATTGGGTAATAAAATGAGAGTCAATATTTTTCATTCTCTTCTCATTTTTCAGATTCAAGATGGTTATCATTTTAATTGAAGCCATGTTGGAGAACTCTCCAAATAAACTACTTTTAACACATTAAAAAACTATGGGGTGACCCAACATGGTGGCCCGTATCTCACATATGTGAGTACATACATAAAAACCATTTTATGTATGAATAAAATATTTGGTTTTTATCGGTAATACACGGTGCTTCTCAAACAATGGGGTGAGCTCCATAAGGGGAAATATCTTTATTAAATAATAGCGGCAGTACCAGGCATTGCCCAAAGTAATTAGACATTTGCCAAAAGACAAATTGTGCTTCAGTAATAATGAAGATAACTCCCCGACAAATCGTCAGGGTTACTCTCTGTTTTTCACGAGCACACTCAAACTTAACTACTCAAGAATAAAAGAATAATAATAAGAGTTTGAGAAAAAAAAATCATATGATGTGTGTGCTGAGGAGTACTTTAGTCTCTAACGTGCTCACTAACCAAAACTACAAAACCTGTGCTCCCGGTATTGTGCATAAAAATGCCTACTAGATTTAATTTATTTTTACATATCAGCGTTTATATTTTATTCAAATTTTAATGCTAGTAGGTCAAAACGTCGACAGACAAAACGTCGACCGACAAAATGTCGAATGGGCAAAACGTCGAATGGCAAATATTGCATTTCAAAATATGAAAAACTGTTTCTACGACATTTCACTTCAGACATTTCCAGCCTGAGATATTTACCCAACTACCCCTACATAAACAAACAGTGAGGAACCCTAACGAATCCACATTTATACCTAGAAGTTTGGGGCTATTTCGGTTACCTCCGGCCTCGAAATGACATGAAACACGAAACCGTTTCAAATTTCGGGGGCCCTTTTGCAGTGTAAATGGAGATGAGATAAATATAAATAGTGGTGGTAGGTTTCATCCTGTTTTGGGCCCAGTCCATACCCGAAAACAACTCAAACATTTGGGAGGATACATATGGGCTCTGAGGGGGTTCTTAGTGGTTGTTTAAATAGGTGCAGGGGCTTTAATCCTGTTTTGGGACACGGCAGTTACTCAAAATGGCCCCAACATGTATAAATGGGATTGGGAGGGTCTCTTACTTGTAGTTTATATAGGAATGGTGCTGCTGAGTTATGTTTTACGTGGGAAATGTCCGAATGGGATATATCGCAGTACTATTTGGAGTAACCTTTTATTTTATATTTTACGTCGACCTTCTGTCAGTCGACATTTTGTCTATTAGTTAGTCTATTCGACGTTTTGTCCATTCGACATTTTGTCCACGCACCACATAGATATATATGTATAATTGCACCCTGTATACACGTTTGTTCTATATGCACATGACTGCAATATTTCATTAATACATTTACGTTGTTATTGCTTACATCAAAATGTGTTTATGATATAAATGAGGGAACACTATTTAAAGTTCACTCTGTGGCTGTTTTTGATATATAGCTACATACATACACAAAAACTTTTCTTTATCAATAAGATAGAAAATTTTGGATTTGAAATAGCAACATCATTGAAAACATTTAAAAACAAAAAAGCTCGGTCTGGACCGGTCTAATGTAAAAATTCGGTCTAGATCAGTCCATAGGAAAAGTTCGGTCTAGGTCGGTCTAAAGGAAAAATTCGGTATAGTTCGGTACCAAAAAATATGGTTTAAACCCATTTTAAAGATAAAATGTTTATAACATGACACCAAATGTTTTTTCAAGTACAATCAAGTTTTACAAAGTTTAACCAAAGATACCTGTGATTAATTTGTTCTAAAAGTGATCATGTATTTTTAAGATTTTTTAGAAAAAAATGAATGACAGTTGGTCTTTCATAATATATAAGACCAAAAAAAATCGCTCCATAAATTGAGACTGAAAAAAATCGGTCCATAAAGTGAGACCGAATCAAAATCGCTCCATAGTATGAGACTGCAGTCTGGACCGAAAAATCGGTCCTAATCGGTACAAAAAAAATCACTTAAGACCGAACCAAAAAAAAAATCGGTGCTGTACCCAGTCTCAACACAAATCTTTATGTTCTGATGATGGAATTGACTTATATTTCTTATTTTCCAGCCGATAATTCGTCTTTCATATGTTTTTGGTAATAAAGTATACTGAGATATAAATAATGATAAAACCTTGTGTATTTTGGACATGTTAAAAATCGAAACTCAACATGGTAAGCCTGACAATTTGAATAATCTCTTGAAGGAGGGTAGCGTATCTGTCATGATGTTTCATTCGATCAGCTACAATCAGTCATGATAAGGGAGGAGAGGATAAATAAATATAAAAAGGCATTCGCATTAATTAATTCGATGTCGATTCTCAATTCTACTCGGAGTCGAAGAAGGACTTCCTATTAAACTTTCCGTCTTTTATGAGCAGACGGGAATGTTCAATCAGGTTTTTAATATAATTGAATGTTGTAGAAAAGTAGTTAACTACTCAGGAATTAAATAATTATACAGCAGCTGAAGAATGAAAATGCATTCTTCAGATTACCCATTCCTAAATAACGATCCAGTTAAAAAATACACACAATATACATCACTAGATATAAACCTTATGAAGTGTGTTTTATTAGTTTTATACAGTCCATTCTATTCTGTTGCCTACCGTAATTGAAAAGGGGTATTTGACCCTTACGTTATATTTTAAAAAACGAAATTAATTTTTGTAAAATAAGTACCGCTATGTTTCCATACTTTTTCCAATGTTTTGGATCTCAGGAGTATTAATAGTGATTTTTTTTTCTGTGTGTGTACCGTTTTTGAAACGGTGCCTCATCGGCTTCAAAGATGTAAAAGAAAAAGTCAATTTTAAGTTATTTTATAGTTTCAAAAAGGTAGTTTTGAACTAATAAACTATACTCAAATATAGTCAGGGGTATTAAATGAATCATAAATTAATGATAATTTTAAAATGATAGGTTTCTTGCATACGACAGAGAGAAAAAAAGGCTACATATTTATGTACCATATGAAACACTCATCAATTTGGTTATATTCTATTACTTTCTGAGTTATTTTTTAGAAAAAAAAATCACTTTACTTTACAAATCAAATGAGGTCAAGTTTTAATTTTAGTTTAATTTGTAACAAAATATTTCCAGTTTACAATTATGTTTATTCTAAACAATTTAATATCTTCAAAAAATGGGTATTTTTTCATGAATTTAGAGCCTATGAGTTAACTCTTCCAAAAACTCAATTTCAAAAAACAATATTCATACTTTTGACACCCAAAAGCATGGGAAAAAAAATGTTACCACTTCTATCATGCGTGTACCCATAATACGTTTATAGGTAAATTATTTCTGAGAACTTTACAAACTGTAATTTTCAAACTAAACACTTTTTCAAAATAATGAGGTTCTGAGACTTGAAATATTTCTTGTTTCAAACAAGACAGATTGTAGGTAACATAATTTCTTAATTTTGAAAGGAAAATTTGTTGAGATTTGAAGATTTTTATATGCAAAGTTCCTGAAAATAAATTATTTATAAACATATCACATAGATAAGTAGGTGAGTTAACCCACCTTAATCCAACATATTAAAATAGAATCATATTTTGCTGTCGGTGTGTCAAATCCATTAACAGAAAGTATATTCTATGTAATAAAGTACAACTGAGTTGTCTGTGAGTTCATAAAAAAAAACATATGAAGATTCTTTTTGGGGTCAGTTAATTGAGCAAGACACCTTGCCTACTTATATTATATGGTTAAAAAATATAAATATCATCATTCCCCAACTAAATGGATGTTAATTTAAATAGGAAGTTAAAAAAACGTTATAGACACACATTATTATTTGGGTAATTTAGCAATTTAATATTTCCTCATTAGAGGCATAATAATTTGAGAGCGATCCGACATGTAAATTAAATATTTTTGTTCTATCATAAAAAAAAAGTTTTGCAAAATAATATGAAGTCACTCTATTTAACCCAAAAATACTTTTAAATATATTAAAATTATCATCAATCTAATACCATAACTATTACGTGACCCTTTAACGAATCCATGTACATTTTAGGGCTTTCGTTTGGTGTAAAATTATGCTTTAGAGATATTTCGGGAAACTTAATTCGAAATTTTCCATTCCGAATTTTGGGATAATATACTTGTAGTAAATAATAGCTATCATCGAATATAGATACTCTAATTTACAATATAAGAAGAAAACATGAATTTTACAACAATTTTACTCATACTTGTGATTTATCAACCCACAAGCAATCTTAAACAAAATTAGTGATGGTTCGATTAATCGGAATCGGAGAATCAATTGTTTTTTCTAGAAACCTTTGTATATAAAATCTAACGGAAATAAAATATTAATAGATGATTCATGTATTGGTAGGGTATTATAAATACTCAATTACAGATACCTATCAAAAAATATCCTAATACCGTCAATTTAGAAATGTAATACTTAATATTTATGAATAAAAGAAACTTTTTGTATGTTAGATACGCTTAAGTCTTTAACAATGATCAGAGATTCTTATAACAACAACTGATCTATTTTTACTCAATGTAAAAATATTTTAGATAAACTTTATTTACAACTAAAAATTTGGCCTAATTATAATGTCTTGTTTAATGTCAACATCAGTTATTCTAAATATTAGCCATTAATTGATGCTATCAATTCATTTCGATTTATTGAAATTATGTATTTATTACAATTTACAATTAATATAACAGTGGACCATTGGACTTTCAATGTGCCAAAAATGATTATTAAGTTGATAAAGGAAAAATCAAAAATTACAACATTAACCATTCAAAACATGGATAGGACTATTTTGGTCTTCAAAGATTTCTTCAATTAGTTTTAGTGTTGAATATATTATTAAAAAAATCAAAACTTTCATATTCAATATACACAAGTATAGTTTCTTTAAATTATTTATATAATTTCAACAAACTAATTAACTAATTCTATTGAGAAATCGATTAGGATATCAAAATGGCGCGCTCTATTAGACAATTGAGACCATAACAGTCCCATTATTTTACATAACCTATTTTCAAGTTAAAATTGTAGATAATATTTCTTGTTGTAATACACTCTCTGATATTATAGAACTATCAACTATCGCTAACTCTTTTGTGTATACAAAAATGAATTATTTGTGAACGAGTGATGTAAAAGATTGGCTGATATAAGTTGTAACTTATATAAAAAATATATAGTGCGCTTGTAACAGGTCACAGTAAGATCACTGGAAATGAGGTGGTTGATATGTTACCCAAAGCTAGACCTCTGGATCAACCTCCTACTGGAATTGTTGGAATCCCTCGGTAATCTCATAGGAGAAGGTTTCTGCCCATTACATAGACAAATGACGGACACTTTGGTAGAATCTTGACTATTGCTGCCAAAGCCGTGCGATGCTCCCAAGAGTTAGATTTGGGAAGTGGAAGCATCTCTTGGATTTGTCGAAAGGAAAACTGAACTCCTGGGTTCAGTTTATCACTGGAACACTTACGCGGACGCTATCATCTCATACATAATGAAGTTAGCCACTATGTCATGGGTGTGGTTTAAGAGATGAAGAACCACTTCATCTTGTTTATGAATGCCCTAAATTTATGATAGAGAGGACACAGCTTTTAGACAATATTCAACCTTTTCAAGGACATTCCGTCTCCAGCTCTCCAGTTTTTTAATGAATTCAGATATCGGTGGTTGACTGAACAAAGCACCATCCCTAAAACTCGTTCATGAGGGACTGTAGTAGGATACCTAATCTGGCAAACTATTGTGAAGACACCAAAAGTTAAAGTTACTTTTGCATGTGCCCGTACTGATTGTATGTTTTATTTGAATTGTAGCAATAAATATTTTATTATTAAAAAATATATTTGTAGTGATTTTTCAAATTATGTAAGCATTATTGATGTCGGCCATTTTGGCGACATAAGAAACCTAGAACCTTTTTTGATTTAATTATTAATAGTCAGGATAATAATGAACTATTTGAGGTAAAAATAGGACTAACATATACAAGGACTTAAACATTATCTTCTAACAAAACGTGCTCCTTTAAAGCCTAGTTTCAGTATATATCGGACCCTAATATGCATTAAAAATATGTTATTACATCGTCATACAATCTTATTTCCGTATAGTAGATACAAATTAACTATTATAATGGACGGAATATGATACTGTTTTCCAATTACCTTACTTTTTTTGTACAAAATCGATCAACATTAACAAAATGGTACAAATTTAGACATTTGAACGGGTTTTTCAGTACATATTACTTTTATTTAATTTGAGTATCAGTGTGTATTAGTGGCATCAAGTAATATTCAATGCATGTGCAAAGTATTTTGTATTCTTTTTTGCTATTTTATAAAGATCTATATTCCTATTTTATGTAGTAAAAATATCCACTATGAGCCGCCAAGATGTTGTTGCCTTCAATTATAATGCAATTTATTTCGTCAGTGAAAACGCTTTATATATCAATAATAGCTAAATATATCATCAATACCAATAATGAAAGGTCGTCACTACTTGAACCCTGAATTCCATCTCAAGTCCTATTCAATTCAATAATGATTTTTCCCTCCTCATTTTAAAATAGGTACATAGATACTTATATACCTATAATCTGCCTTATTGAAATGTATGTATACATTTAAACTTGGAAGGAAAAAAATTAAGAAAATGGGCTAATTGCACTAGGAGAAAATAAAACCATTATACATAAAAAAAAATTGACGTAAATGGCTCTCATTTAAGGAAAGAAATAATTAAAATGAAAAAAGACCAATTTCTTCTCCTTTTTTTTTTTTCTTCTTCTTCTTCTAAATTATTAATATTGTTATACGTGATTAAGACAATTGAAACGTCTTCAGCTTTTTTTATTTTTTTATTCCTTATTTTTGTAAAATGGTATAAACTATTTTCCAATTTTTATTTCTGTTTTAAATCTATTTTTTCCTCCACCAAACTTCATAGCCACATATACATATGTAGGGAAGACCGGAAACGGTTGTAATAGTCCTTTTCACAAATCAAAAAAGCTGTTTTTGAGTGATAGAAGTAGTTATTTTAAGAATGATTACTTTTTTTGTAATAATGTAGTCAGTTTTTTATTGTTTTTGACTATTTTGCCATCTTTTGATATCATTGTACCAAAATTTAAAGCTGAGGGAGAAAATTAAGGTATTGTAACGCTAAGTACAAAGGAGACAGTTGCAACAAGTACTGCTATTTTGGTTCGCACTGTAAATTCTTCTTAATTATAAAAAATATATAAATTGCAATTTTAGCCTGAGCAGAGCTCTAGAAAGTTTTTTCTTTAGAGTGAATTTATCCTATCTATAATACAGATCAGTTATCTACAATCAATTAAAATCTAATTATATATTAATCAACTCAAATATATTGAAATTTAATCACTCAACTTCATGAAAACATTATTTAGTCATTTTTTTAAATTTCAAATCCAATACGATATTTTTTCACTATTGCATTAAAATGTTATTTGTTAAAATATCTGTTGACTGGTAAAACCTATATATAGGTTTCAACAATAGCATACATATGTATAAATTAAAGTTTCTCCCGCTTTTCCCGAATTTTTGGAGTTGAATACCCACGAAAAATTTCCGAAAATCCGTCAATGAATTATTTCATAATATCAATTTCATTAAAATATATATGTAAATAATATACCAAAAACTTGTTCATCACTTAGTTTTTAATTATTTTTGTTGTATGTCGGATCGTATCACAAAATTCAAAAAAGTGGGACAGGTATACTCTAAAACATCAACCAGTTTGCTATTAGTGACAATTATAAAAATAAAGGATATGATAGTTGAGAATTTATGGGTATTGGATATTTGCCTATATAAACATCTTTTGACTTGTGTCATTTTTAGGGATGGATTTTTTTGGATAGATAATACAGTTGTATCCTCCTCGCATTCTGCTAATATGTTCATCCCTATTCATTTTTTGATCAAGGGGTTGTGAAGTGTGTGAACATATTTGAATTATATGTTTTTTGATTAATTATTACTTTAACCGGCATGCCACCACTTTCATTAGAGTGTTTATAGGTGGGACCAGTAATGAATATCCATTGTAGAATGGCCCTGTTAAAAAAAGCGAAAATGAACATGGTAGCCCCGACAATTTGAAGAATGTTTTAGAGGAGATAAATAATAATCCTTATGACCTTTCATCAAATCAGCTACTATCAACTGTAACATGGGAGGAAGGAGAAAAGGATATTAACCAGGATATTTGCTAGAATTACTCCTTTATTGATCCCCAAATCTACTCTGAGTCTAAGAAAGACATACCATTACAACTCTGCAATAAATCCTCAGGGTTACGCTTCGTCTTTTATGTGTACACACGAATGCTCAATATGGTTTTTAATATAAATGCATCCGTTTAGGAAAGGATATTCACTACTCAGGAATTAAAAAATAATGGCAACTGCTACAGAAAAGAAAATTCATTCTTCAATTTAGCAATTCCCAAAAAAAGACCTACTAAAAAATACACCGGACTTTCATCAGTAGATAGGACTACCTAAAAATGTATTCCCCTGTCTTACACATAATACAAAATACTTAAACTTCACAGTCATTCCTATTTATTCAGGGGATCCTGAGAAATTGAAACGTTTGTTTCCAGGGGATTTTACTCAAAGACAATTGCTTTGGAAATGATACTCTCTAATAGGTATGTTGTGTTAAAATTTGACAAGTCAAATTCAAACCAGCTAAGGACTGCAGTCCCTAGTTATGATGCCAAAAACCAAAACTGTCGTCACTCTTCCCTACCATTTGGGTTTGGTTATTACTTATTAAATACAAAATATATTATACAACACTAATAATGTACATTAGTTTGTCCAGTGGCAATGATGGTGGCAATAGGTTATTATTGATGTAATGAGCTTATATTACTTTTTTTCTTCGCCATCATTAGACTCCCCTTTGCGAGTATATCGAATGGGTTTTAATTACATTCATACACTCAACTGTTCTCACATTTAGACTTCTTAATGTTATTATTATTTTAAGCAATTTGCAAATAACGTGAGCAAATTATGAAAATTTATAATAGTTGTTGTTTTTCCTCTTTCTTTCTCAAGGAGGGTGCATCTTGGTTTAGTACTTTTTTCCCATAGATCTTATTTTGTAATACTAGTATCAATGAAATATCAAAATCATCTTTGTTATTTTTTTAAAGGAGATAATTTTTTATTAGAATGCCTTCTCCCATAAGGCACAATAATAACAAAATGTATATCTACTAGAGTTTACTTACGGTATCCCGAGATTTCTCGTGGTTATGTACCTTTATGATTTGTAGCCCGTCAACAAAAAAACAACCTAAAATGATATTCCTAAAAATTGAGTATGGATAACATTTCTATTCTTCCACGAACTATTCTCAATTTCTATCACCAAACTATTCTTATTAACTCATTGAAGCCGTCACAAAATACTCTTAAAGTACCCAAAATCGATCACCACAATTAAATAATTCTAAATTGATAGAATATATTTGCAAGGCCATATCAGGGCTAATATAAGTATTTGTAATCAAATAAAGGTTTTAAACTATACCTAAAGCTCTTGGTTATCTTTTCCTATCCCACAAATTTTGATACAAAGCCAATAATTGACTCCAAAATGTCTATGAAATATTGAAATGTATGTATATATGAAGTATAAAAGTACACTGGGAGTTTCTCCTTTTCTTGATATTTGTTCAAGATTGTTTTTATGTCGACGAACCACGTTAAATGAATTGGCTTGAGATAAAAACCTATCCTTTAAAAAATAGATATAGCTAATTAGAGATATACAAATCTATATTTTAGGTAATAGTATAATGGTGAATTGCAACACTATTGGTGTATGACTTAATTATTTAGAGCTAGTTGGACTTAGACTTACAAAATTTTAGCACACCATGTCTACATATTAGAGTTTATCTATCAAGACAGCAGATTCCATTTTTCAAGGTTTTGTTGGGGCTTTACAACTATAGAACCCCCTGCATTTAATTAATTCGTCATATTAGTTTCATTTTTGATGTTTAATTCATTAAACAAAACGTATAATACATATTTATTAAATATGATATGCATTTTCGAAGCAGTGATGTGTTGTGACATTTTAGATTTCTCATATTTGTATGAAAAAAGGGGTACTTGTGCTCCAGGGATGTACAAATATACTTTTTGTTGCAGACTGGGTTGTGTATTTCACTAATATACAGCCCCATCTTTACCTTTAATTAGGTTGTTCAACACTTACTATATATATATATTTTTTTTTTTAGCCTATCAGATTGGGTTATGGAATTCAAAAAAGTGGACCGGCGGGTAAAAAAAAATCATAAGATAACGTTGGGTAAATGAGAATTGAGAATATATATGTGTAACACTAGTTTAAAATTATATTATTTCTTCTTAAATTTCAACATATTTATTATTTATTAATGGGATCGATAAATACCATAGATTATTATATGTGTTTTGCATGATGAGGTTCAAGGATAATTTCCTGGGAAATGAAGAGCAAGTAGTAGTAATAACAAATTCATATTGGAACCCATACTGTCAGTTGCATTGAATAAAAAAAAAATATTTCGTCAACAACGTAACCACCCAAATTTATAAGCTTGAATTTTATTTTTAAAAAAACAAGAATTAAAAGTGTATTTTTATATCACCATCAAATTTCTAGGCACACCTCTCTCCCACCATCCCAGCAATAATGGTACGGACTTTTTGAAGTACATTTGAGTTGTTCATAAAGACATATTTGTTATATATTTTTGGGTCGAATAAGTCCCAAAATACTGATACTAGTGCAGGAGCCGGAACCCTACAAAAATATTTTTATCGTGACAACACTAGTACTTACTAACAATGGTACTACAAAAAGAAAATGCAATCATTGACAAAGAAAAGAAAGAAAGGTGCGAAGAAATAATTAACATTTCTTTATAACTGAGTGATTTGCATTACCTGATGGAATAATTCCTTACCTTGCTCTGTATATACATATATGGAGTGGTGAGTAAAGTTTGTTATACACAATTTTTTGCCATTTTAAATTTATATGTATGAGGTATTTGTATGTGATTGATCTATGAGAGACAATACATCGACAATACAGGCGCAAACTCTCGACTAAAAAATTATAAATAGAGTTGTAAATCGTAAGCATTTTCAGTATGAAAAAAACCTTCAAAATTAATATGGTAACCCTGACAATTTGAGGAAGGTTTAGAAGAAGATCAGCTAGGCTATCACGCTGCTTTATTAGATTAGCTGCAAGAATCTATGAGATGAGGGAAATACAGACAAGTCGTACTCCGTATCAAGCAAGGACAAAGGCAGAAATTACTCCTTTGATGATTCTCAATTTTACGCTGCCTGTAAGTCTTATAACTCTCTTACATTTCCTCAGTGTTAATGTGTCATTGATTTCACACACAATAGGGGTTACACTTTGGTCTGAGATGTTTTCTCCTCAAGAATGAAAGAATAATTATAAGAGCATTCGAAAAATAAATAAAGAACTCTTAAGGTTAGCAACAGCTAATAAACTCGCACACCTAAAAAATGCTTAGGATTTACAACACTAAAATGTAAAACAATATATCAAACAAAGTATGTCTGGTATTGTTTGAATTTATTTGAATATTACATATATCAGCCAATAGCTTTTCCACAAATTGAATTCTATCGAATTAAGCAACTGTCTCCAAAGACAAGGACAATTGTTATGGTTCAAAAAATGAATTTGAATTATAAATTAAGGAAATTAGACTATAGAACTCTATTGATGAATAAATAACTATACGTAAAACTGTCTACCAGATTATGATTTAACAACATTTATTATATAAGTCACTGATTGATTAGTATAATAGATCGGAGAAATTTACTCTCACAAACTTATTTTGCATTATGATATATAGTTGCAATGTAAATTTTGTAGTAATAGCTTCTTTTTTTGATGTTCAAAAATATTTAAAAAATCTTTTCAGATCAAGTCACATCACTAAAATAAATGCTGTTTGTACATGCCTATATTTGTGATGGTTGGATAAGTGAATCTAATGATATTTACACATAAGTAAAAAAGAATGATGTCTTGGAAATGAAATCTCTTTGTGTTGTAATCTTTATGTTCCTACTTAAATAGTATATTCATATAATTGTAGCATGTAATTGATTTAAATGAACTACTAAGAAGCTTAGCTAATGAGTTTGCTTAACCTTCGAGAAAGTAATATCTCCTTGATTTATTTATCCCTTATTTTAATTAAAGGAGTTACTTATAAAGACTTATATGTATATCGATGGACCAAATATAAGTTGTTTGTGAATCATGGTTAATCAGTTAAATACAATGTTCAAACGCTACTTGTGATTATAAATTTGAAAGACCTTACTTTTTTGATAGATTTGTATAAAATTTGATATTAACACGTGCAGTAAGTTTTTCTAACAACAATTTAAAGAGTGTTTTTTTATTTTCCAAAGCTGTTATCCTTATTCTTCCATTCTTGAGGAGAAAACATGTAAATATAAAGACGAGAGAAACACTAAAGATTGGTTGGGGAGTTTGACTCATATAAGACTTGTAAATCGACATTGAAGTAATTCCTGCCTACCAATGTTTTTACTAAATATGGAGTTTGATTTTTGTTAATTTACTTGCTCGCAGCTAATCTAATAAAACGTAATAACAGCTAATCTACTCTTCTCTTAAACATTAATCAAATTGCCAGGGTACCATGTCATTTTTGTATATTGGTAGGTTATATTTTATACAATTCTATTATTAATGTCTACTTTCTAGTGTTACAAACTACTTTATTTAAAAAGTATTTATAAATATAACTCTAGATAGTATTTTAAAAAACTAGACAAAAATGTTACCACTTATAAACGGAAATGCTAGAGCCAATTATAACAGGAGCGGGGCCTAGGAAGAACAAAATTACAGGGGTCCTTGTCATCTTTTTTAAAATTTGAATTTAATTTTGAATGTTAATTTTTTTAGAAAATGATTTTCAATTCTCGATTATGCCAACGAAAAGTTTGCTAGGATATTAGCGATTTTTTTTTTTTCAAATTTATTCTAAAAAGTGTATGAATGATTAAAATTCATAAGTAGAAATATAAGTTATATTACAAATGTTACAATGATGTGTCCATCAAAAAATATGAAAAAATGGTATAATGTTAACAAAATAGGATTAAGTCATAATTACATTTTATTATGAAACGGCAAAGAAAAATTCATTTGTCTTTAAGTTATTCTACAGAGACATCACTTTAAAAAATAAAATATATTTTGACAAATAATAATAATACCAAACATAACAGTTCTTCACAAACCACTACCTAATGGTACTGACCCAGTACTGGGTCGGGACTCTGTAGTTGGAGAACCCTGCCATTGGGGACATTTTAAAATGGGCAATCGTGAGGGTTTTTTTTCAAGCAAATAATCAAATCAGTTTTGTCCCAAAAAATCCATAATGGTCTCGCCCAGGGCGGAAATTTCGAAAAAAATGCCCCCCTCATCGGAAGTTTTCTACAATACTTATTTAAATGTGTCTTCTTAAAGGGGGGAGGTTACGAGCCATATCATGTGTTTACATGATATTACACTCAGACGTGTACACGCATGATATATGTTGTAGTCCTTCTTTAGAAATAATTCATAATAAATTTTTATGTAGTCCCCCCAACTTTAATATGCGTTTTCTATGTCAGGTCGGACCCTAATATTAG
>NW_027293450.1:0-2748 GCF_016086655.4 Lepeophtheirus salmonis | reverse complement strand
AGTGAGGTTCATAGCCTCGGAATCAGAACGTCGCCTGAAAAATTTAAAACATATTGTGAATATTTTTAAAAAACATCATCGTCTCTTAGATAAGCTAAGCTATAGCTATGGAAATTTTTATCACTTTAATTTTTATTATAACTTTTAACGTGTTTTTTAGTATTTAAACTTTCGAAAGGTTTAGTTGACTTACTGAATAATTTACCGATTTCTTTTTCCGTTATATTAAGTGGTATAACAATAAAACAAACAATTCTTGTAAAACAAATTTCTTCATCAAACCAATGACAACTGAGACGGAGACCAAAAGAAATCCTGTGTCTTCTTGGCATAGGAATGATTTATGACGAAATTTCACGCATTCTCTTCTGCTCTAAGGGTATCATTCCCTAGATTAAAAAGCTGAAGAACGCCAACAAGAGCATTGAGAGGAAGCCTGGAAGCCACAAAGCTAAAAAACTCAAATGTGGTGTAAAGAAAACTTGGCGAATTTCTGGTCCTTGCCTCTTGTGACCAGACTGCAACACTCTTGAATATGGGATCGAGCACGCCATCCATAGAAAGTCCCAAGTAAATATGGATGCCTTTAAGACTGAGTGGGCTAACACGCAGGAAGACTACGTGACAAAGATGTAAGGTCTTGGAATTGAGCCCATAGTGAAGGGCAAGGGTTGCCTCTTTGATATTTAATTTTTTAAATAGGTTCTAATTCTGTATCCATTCTAGCAGACATTTCCCCCCCCCCCTTAGCTGCTGTATAAAATAGTTATTGAATAATAAATCTATTAGATATTTGTATATTTCTATTACTTAATATATTCATAAGTAGATTCCTAAAAAATATTGTTTATTTGAGTAAAAAATGGAATCGAGAGTGATTTTAAGTCAGAATTAATCTGAAAAATAATATTTTCTAACTCTATATATTCGTATTTGTTTTGACAACCAGCATTTGAGTGTTTTTTTAACAAATAATTATAACAGCCATTGTTGTTTTTATTGAAGAGTATTGGGCACTTGCCGTAGTACTAACGTTTTTATGCAAAATATTGGGGGCCTGTATTTTATCTTTATTTTATATCCCACTTACGGTAAAACCAACGTGGAAGAATTCATGGGAATCAATCCAAATAATCCTATTATTCTTACCTTTTTCCAATATGAAAAGTATCAATAGCTCATTTTTGTAAGTGACACTTTATTTTGAAGTTTCTTTCATTTCAATAATATAACACAAAATAATACAAATGACCATATTTAAATAAATGGTAATTCGCTGTTGAAATAGATACACATATACAAAGTTATTTTTCTAAATATAATGAACATCAATTAGTGAAGGTTATAGTCATTTTTGGACACATAGAAAGATATTGATGCAGTTTTCCAAGTCATACTGAGAAGAACAATTACTGGATGAGAAAAATATAGCATTTTCTTGTATAACTAGTTCAACAATTTTTTTAAGCTCTTTATTCTTGCTCTTTATAGAATTTTATAGCTTGAAATGTATGTCTTGCCCAATATTTTACATAATATTAATTCTTCTTTATGTTGAAAATGTCTAAATCCTAGTGAGTATACATACAAAAAAGTGGTATATTTTGATAAAAAACATATTTGCTGACAGAGGTCACTATAAAAGCTATAGTAGCCCTTGCTTCATAATACTTTTTTTTAAATGTATGCTCAAGGTGATTTCAACAATTTTCACATCTCTAGACATAGTTGCAGTTCAAAATTTACCAGAGAAATAATGTAGCCAGAAGGATTTTCTTCAGAAACATACAGATTTAGAATCCTATCGGCAGTAGTTAGTCTTCTTGGAATTTTAAAAGCGATATCTTTTTTTTTTTTTAAATGTATCTCCAAAATAAGTTAATGATTTTGATATACATATTTGTGATCTGTAATTTATAATTATTAAATACTTTTATTTTCTTTTATTCTTTTTTCCTCTTTATCTATGGTTAAAGTTATTACAAGTTGTAAAACCAAGTGTATATTAATGATTCCCAAATGGTAGTTTGTGTACTCATTTGAGGTACGTGGAGATATTTCAAGATTCTAAAATACCATTTATTTACCAGCAAAATAGTTTGCACTGGGTAGGGTATACGTGACTGAAAACATGTTTAGAAGGGGGGAAAAGATAGCAACTAGGCTTTATTTTTCAAATTCTTTTATGAGAAATACCAAGTAAAAAAATAATTATTTGGTTAATATTAAACTTGTTTTTTTTTATGTGCTAAAAATAACAAAATATGATACATTAATATTTCAATCCGTATTGGCAGCTAAAAACTTTTCCCATCCTTTGAAATTGAGCATACGTGTATACTTATTTTATACATAACATTGAAATATAACTAGTTATATTCTATTTTCAGTCTTTTTAGTTTTTGCCCCTACCCTAGTGGCAATGCACTGAGAAATCATCTCAAAAACAATGTCATTATAGAAATAATGTTATCCATTGTTAGAAACAGCCGTTCACATCAATAATTCTGCAATCAACAAAGAGCTATCATCTTTTTAATAGTCTGTATTTGATTCAATTTATCTTAGAAAAAAGAAAAAACACGTTGAAGAAACTACGCTGAGTTAAAATCACTAAGCCTGATAGTTTTATCTACTCCTCCAGAAAAAAGATCTAGAAGTACAAAAAGATACTTTCCTGTCTTAAAACGGTTATAAAAGCAAGTTAAAAATATCTAAAAATAGAATATACAAATCTAAAATATCAAA
>NW_027293449.1:0-749 GCF_016086655.4 Lepeophtheirus salmonis | reverse complement strand
ATATTATATAACGTTTGGAGGTTATAGTCCAGGATGCTATGGTTTTTCTCTGATGAAAAGAATTTCTCTCAAGAACAGAAGGTCAACAAGCAGAACAACAGGTGGATAGCCACCTGCACCAACCATGTGAGGAAGGTAATGAAGACCAATTTCCCTGCAATGGTCATGGAGTTTGGGGTTGTCAGCAGTGAAGGTCATGTTATGCCTCCCTACATGTTTGAAATGGGTCTAAAGGTCAATACAGAGGTCTACCTTGATGTTATGGAGAAGGTGGTTCTGCCTTGGATCCAAGGGGTGGCCGGAGAAAGACCCTGGGTATGGCAACAGGACTCAGCACCCTGCCATGTGTCCAAAATCTCTATGCAGTGGTTAACAGAGAACTGTTATGATGTCGTAACCAAGGATTTGTGGCCTCCTAACTCTCTCGACCTTTGACCTTTGGACTATTTTGTCTGGGGCTATATCGAGAGAAATACCAACAGACATCCCCATAGCACCAAGGCCAGCCTGATGGACTCCATCAAGGAGGTATTCATAACATGGACAATGAGATGGTAAGAAGAGCCTGCGGCCGGTTCAGAGGCCGTATTGAGGCCGTTATGGATGCCAACGATGATTATATCCAATGAATGGCTACTCTATACCTATATACTCGTCATAGTTTTGATTTTCAATAAAAAAGTTAAAAATGTATATTTTGTGCTGTTTTTTGTAAAAAATATTTTGGTGACAATTTGATCCCCACTCCC
>NW_027293448.1:0-1695 GCF_016086655.4 Lepeophtheirus salmonis | reverse complement strand
CTAGGTACCATAAGCTAATGTTGTTATTAGAAAAATTGAGGAACAAGACAGAGGCCCGGACGCACGGTGGATGATAATGAAAGTGTGATGTGATGTCAATAAACCAACTTACTCCGAAAATTTCCTAAAGTGACGGATCGCTAATATATGTACCAACAACCAAAAAACTTTAAAATTAATTTACTTCCAAATAATTAGTGTTTTGCGTAATATCAATGCTTCAATAACGTGTTTATGGACCATAGGTACTTCAAAAAATAATGTTCATTTGAATTGGAACAATAAGTGTTTCAGTGTTTATTTGAATTGCTGACATTCCTCTTTTTTATGCCAAATAATTTTATTCGTAGTAAAATGTATCCCAAACATTTAATTCTCATTTTGAAAGGGATAGTTAGTTAAATTGCATGTTGTTAACATTGTCAGTTATTTTCAATTTTGTCTCGTCTTCATCTTGTCTCGTCTCGTTTTCCGTCACCCAAGAGTCTTCATCAGTCGTTAGTCATCCTCATCATTCGTCTGCGTCATAATATTGCCTTCGTCAGATATCCTCATTGTTTCTTTATAGGAGTGTAAACTTTGTCAGCTATTTTTAGTTTTGTCGAGTCTTCGTCAGCCAATAGTCTTTGTCATTTTTTCATCAGCTTTCGTCTGCGTCATAATATTGTCTTCGTTAGACATCGTCATTGCTTCGTCATAGTCATCTTTTAGTTAGTATTCATCTAGTCTTGGTCAGAGTTTCATCTTTGACACAATTTTGTTTTTGGCAAATATTTTATCTGACAATGTTAATGAGCATAAAGTGACAAGACTATTGGAAATGTTTATAGATTAGCCAGGTATTTTCAAGATGCCCGATTTTCCACATTGGGCGTAACAGTTGTATTTCATCAGCCCACATGTTGTGCAATATATTAGTATGACTCGGAGTTGGTTCATAAGCCACTGCCAAGTTGTTGTAATTCGTGAATGAACTCCTTATGCGAGACTCTAGTTGCATTTTCTTGTAGGGCACGTAGAGGGCTCATAACCCATCGCTAATTTTTACTATTTTGTGATATGACTTCCAGAGTTTAACTAATATTTTATTTATATGATTTGACATCCTACTGGGTTTGCAAAGGCGGTCAGCATCAAGGATGGGGGCTCAGACTTAGAAACGTTTGGGGCCATAATTATCAATTGCGAAATAGCATTTGTTGAATTTTAAACGTAAAATATTCAAAATCCGTTAAATTTTAGTACCTTGTGAATCCCTCATGAATTTGTGACATTTTTATTCTTTGGGCCCATTGATCCTTTTTCTTTGTATTCGTAGACAATAATTTATGTATTTAATTCATTTGACTTAATTGGTTGAAGGCCCAGGTGGTTTGCACTCCTTGATTTAAGTGGGTGTACCCCATTTTTTTCGTGCACCATTGAAATAATTAACCATCTTCTACAATTTCCTTTCAAAATACTTATCTTTATTTTTATAATAAAGGTTATTATTATATTTAATCCTTAAACAACCTATGGGACAATTTGGCCTTTTTTTTAAAAAAATTGATTATTTAGATATCTCCCCATATTGGCCCCAGCCAAACATAATTTTCTGACATTGTGTTACTAGACATTAAGGAAGCTGCAGTTTATTCTAGTTTAATATAATATCATATTTACAAATATATCCAATAAATATATATGTAATAT
>NW_027293447.1:0-579 GCF_016086655.4 Lepeophtheirus salmonis | reverse complement strand
CTGCATCATAAATATTTAATGCACTATCTTCTAAAGAAGTTGACTTTGCCAATGAACTTTGTACCCAATACTGTACTTTTTTACATTGGAGGCTTCATTGCTCGATCCGTTAAAAAAAAATCTTACCCTAGTTGAAGAAAACTGCTAGTCAACGAGAACTCGTTGGATGTAAGCAAGATTCAATGCTCTAAGGATGAAGGAGATAAAGTAAACAAATGTCTAATAAATATACATGGACTTAAACCAAAAAATTACCTGTACAATTTATGGACCACTCCTAAAGCTACGTATTAGTATAAATAAGTCTGAAAATGAAATATAAATTATTTACGCATATGAATAATATTAGATATATGGACCTCAAGCCACGGACTTCAAATTAACCACTTATTCAGAAATAATAAATAATACAATCAGTTATCATTAAACAAATATATATTTCAAAGCCAAATTAATATCATAGAGCTCATATTTTCTCAGATCTCAACTTCTTTACCTTATCCGAATTTTTTATTTTATTTCTTTGCATATCTCTTTCGGTTTTCATGAATTAAGTTATACTAATTTTGCTAATGATAT
>NW_027293446.1:0-285 GCF_016086655.4 Lepeophtheirus salmonis | reverse complement strand
TGTAATGAAGCGGCTTTTCTTTTCTTCTTGTCCTCCTCTGTGATTTTGCACTATTTGCACTAATGTCATTCCGGATTGAAAATAATAAAATGTGTACCCCTAGATAAGATAAACCCTGTTCAGGATGTCCATAAACATATAAGTCATTTTGTTCAGCATTTTTATTAATGTCTAATCAATTTTCTCATATTCAAAACACGATAAACAATTGTTGAACTTTTTTATCATTGATTTTATGTGTTTCTGTTTAATAATTATCGTAAATTCTTATGAATATGAACTTAA
>NW_027293445.1:0-66019 GCF_016086655.4 Lepeophtheirus salmonis | reverse complement strand
GCGAACAAGAATTTTTGTAGTCGTTGTTGAGTTTGTTCATAATATGCCTATATATTCTAGACAATTTTTTAGATGCATATATATTTTGGTATGTTAGTTGAAGTTTATAACGCATTATTTTTTTATATTCATAACAATACTACTACGGTTATAAAAGTTTCTTTCAGGGGGAAATTGAAATTATAATTATTAGTATATAAAAGTATTTTTAATTTTTTTAATTAATTTGACAATTTTCAATGTGATTTCCTTCTCCTTCTTTCACCCTAGAAACTCCGGGTAATCCTTCGCTAGTATTTAGCATTACTGAAAAAATTAATCAACTTAAGAATCCTTGCCTAGGTAACAAGCAAGTTTGCTTGGGCATCGTAAATATATAAAATAAATAAGTACTTAAAAAGTGCAGTAGTTTCTGCATCTGAACATTTCAATATTTCAAATTTCTTTTGAAAATTTGAGTTTTTATGTAGTTAAAATACTATTTATTGTATGCTTAAGAAATTTGTTTATGTAAATAATACATGTATTTGACATTTGTGATTACAGCTAAAAAAAAGTTTTTTTAAGAGATATCATGCCGTTGATACAAAACGATAAAGATAAGATAATTTTAATAAACTTCATATATATAAGGAAAAAATTTGATTTAGAAGTCAAACAAACGGTAAGTTACTTTAGACTATTAGTTCAAAATAATATTTTAACTTTTATAAAACCCATATTTTTGTATTATTTTTTTATAATAAACTGAAAATTTACGTTTGATGAAAAAACTGAAAAAAAAAAAAAAAAATGAGAGAAAAAATTGAAAAATTAAACAAAAATGAAAGATATTTTATATACATAACTATTTTTATTTAGTAAAGGTATATGCAAACAAATCTTCCAACAAATTTTTCAAACTTTATTCCATATTCTACTGAAAGTCAATTGTTTTTTTCACCCGGAAAAAAACAAAGCAAAATTGCTATTTAGTACGATTTTTTTTTGTAGCCTATAAGTTTTTTGATTTTGAATAAATTTAGAAAATGTATTATTTAGTTTAATTGTTTGTGAAACAACACTCTTTCATAAATAAATAACTCAACCCCTTATCTACTCTCCTTGAGCGGCAAAAAACTTTTTTAGGATTTTGTGTAAAGCAGGAGGCCTTTTTATAACCTCCCTAAAAGTCGAAACTTCTGTTGTAGGGTGTCTCCCAAAAAAGATGGACCAAGCAAAATTTTCAACCATACTCACACAATCTCATTTTTCTATATATGTATACAGATAGTCGTAGGTGATATTATTTTAGATGGTATGGTCATTTATTACGCAAATTTAATATTTTTAATTCTTGAAATAAAAAGGCAACCTAATACAACAATCTAAGTCACGAAATATTTGATATCATAATTTAAGTGAGTATTATCTACAATTACCTGTACTCTTCTAAAATAAAAAAGTAAGTTTATCTGTATATTGTATCTATTTTGAAAGTAAGTCTTTTTTGACTGTAGATACTTGATCTATTAAATAACAATACCATCAAAAGTGCACGTTATATTTAAAAAAAGAAGATTAATAATGAATAATTGCTCTAAAATAGTTTGTAAAAAGGAATAAAATCTCGTTGGCTGGATTTTTTTTTAAATTGGTCAGAAATTAATGAAGTATTTGATATAGATTGTATATAAAAAAATTAAGCCAACGATGGTGCAAAAATATAACATAAAAATGACATTAGAGAATATTTCAATCTGTAGAGTTGAAAATATCCATAATGGTAGTAAAGGAGGCTTTGATTTAATTCCAATTTTGAAATTGGTGAAGTAAAAAGTTCTCTGCGTTTTTTTTTCTTTATTTTGAAAATCAAATAAATTAAGCTAGGATTATCTTACTTAAATTCAATTTATGTCGTTTTGTTAGAACTTTTGTCCACTTTGAAAGGAATTTCATAATTCTGCAATTGAAGAAGTCTTCGTCAATATTAGTAAATAACTTAACCAGCTTATATTTAAGAGCCTCTCTTAAGTAAGTTTTGTACCACCAAGAAAGATTTTACAAATGATTGCAAAGGTGATAATCGCTTGGTGCCAGAGCTGGACTATACAGCGGGTACAATAGAAATTCATTTTTTTTATGGAATGTATCAGTCGTGATATATAGCTCACTAAAGACATCTAGCAAAAAAGGTAGTCATAATTGCAAAGTAATGTTACCAAAACGATAAATCCTCTTGAATATCATAAATAACTTTAAAAACCGTACTTATTATTTATATTCTGGACAAAAGCCATTGTTTTCACTACATTACAAAAAAAAAAACACTCTCCAAATGTGCTGCAAATAAACATTAAAAAATTAAATTAACTCGTTTTATTTGTGAATAAAATATGGAATTTATTGTATAAATTGACAAAATTTGTATACCTTTGCTTTTTATAATCAAAAGAATTTTACAAATGCAATTAATTTTATTTTCCTTAAGTATTAAGATCCTTTTTTTAAAATACTATGAATAAAAAGGCTTATCTAAGGAAATTAGCATCATTTGAACTATGTACAATATGTAGTAAATAACATTATTCAGGATATCCATAAATAAATTTTTCTTGAATATTAAATTATATACATAAATTAGTCAAATATAATTAATTTATTAAGAATGAATAACTTGGAAATTGTAAAACATATACAAATAAAAAAAAAAAACACAATATATATAGTTAAGTTTTATCCAGTTAGTGAATACTTTTGTGCTTAGGCCGAGTAGGCCTTGTTCGGGTGTCTGTCATTATGATAATATTTTAAAACCTATTTTTCAACTAAATTTAGTATTGGAATAGTGATTCTTTTTTGGTAAACAAAAAAAAAACTTTTTATAGAGGACAATTTAGGACAACAAACAAAGAACTTACATAAAAAACTGAGTGATTTTTTTTACGACGTAACGTTTCTTAAAACAATTTATCGTAATATCTGATTAACCCTTTACCCCTTGAACTAAATTTTAAATGGAATTAAAAAAAATTATTGTGTGGATAGTTAATATTTGGGGGTCATACATTTCAGCGTGATTCTTTTCATTAGTGTTCTTTTCAGGACACTTTTTATAGCACAGCTTCTTTTTAGCGTCCTTCTTTTCCGTATTGCTCTTTTCAGAGCCATCAAAATTGCATTAATCATTGCCATCATTAATGCAATATTGATAACCGGGACTATAACTAGATATATAAAAATCCATTTAAAATATTCCACATTTTGTTCAAATTGTTGCTCGATAATGTCAATATAATCTGTTGAATTTATTAAACTTTCTGTTTTATTCCTAACATCGGGAAAAAATGAACAAAGGAAGATAGAGGGTTCTTTTCTATGTAGTGTTCGGTTCGACTAGACCTCCATTCACTCATTGTATCCATTCCAAAAAATTAATACTATTCTTTTGGATATACTAGTCATATGCATTCTGATCCTTTTCTCGACTTCATGTTCTGTTCAAAGAATCTCGTCTCCTTCAAAAGAGGCATCATTCATTGTGCTGATGTCCCTTAACATGAATATTCTTGATATTGATCTTATAAATCATCGGTTCTATGCTCAATAATAATTCGTTTAGATGTGATAGGCATCATTGTATAATTCTATCACAAGAAAGGAGTTAATAAGAAGACAAAATAATTTACTGAAAGATCTACTTTGGAATACACACAGATTTATCATAATCCAGCCACAGCTCCCTTAATGAAACTATTGAGTCAATTCCTCCTCAAGGCAACTCTGATTCATCTATTACTCTAAGGAAACATTCACTGATAAGAGTCCTTCAGTTGCATGAAATGCAAAAATCATTCATATCTATCATATTGATATAATTCCAATTATACGATGGAGGCTGTGATGTGTGGTCTCTATGGATCATTATATAATTTGAACCTTTCAAGCTTACCCTTATTTTTTTATGTCTTTTGACTATATTTTTTCATTGGAAAACAAGTGAAAGAAAATATATAGTTCTTTTCCCCAACGTTTTGTCTGCAAAGCATATTTTATTTTATTATTTTAAACTGGACAACGTAATGTTGATTAGATGGTTTTTTCTAAGGAGAATCTGGCTCCATTTTGGTTCTTAATTCCATATTTGTCATTAGTTTTTACCTATCCTTTACCATCATGTTTTGGAAAACGGGGTGAATAACAAATACTAGAACATATATAAATAATCCTTAATTTACAAGATAAACATAATTTGTTATCTTTGTTTTAAGTGGTTTTATTTGGTGATTTGCTGCTGATTTCAATGATAAAGTTCATCATTTTTAGATCCACACAGATTAATCACTGGAAATTGCATTTCAACCGTACTATTGAAGATGGAGTGTCTAATAGGGATACATCCGGAGATGTTACCATTGTGAAGTAAAACACGATTTAAACTTCTTTTTGAGCTATTAATAAAGAGTTTCCACTCACTTGAATGATACGCAGGTAATCCCTTAGTCTTAAAGAAGTCCTTCAATGCTTCTCAAGTAAGCAATTATGAGAATCAAAGACCTTCTTCCTTTTTGTATCATTGTTAAGATAAAATCTGATAACTATTCCCTGAAAAAAAAACCTTTTTTGCTCTTGCAGTCTGAAGCCAACAACTAACAGATTGATTAAGTAATTTAAATCTCGAATCATGTCATTCAATTCAGGTTGCATGTATAGAGAAGATTGACAAAACAATGCCCCTATGTTGAGTAATTTGCATTTGTATCTTCCTCTTCATCATCATCAACAGAAATATGTGCTCCCTGATCAATATCTGCTAACTTGGTGAAAATAGGTAAATGTATTTTATCCGAATGAGAAACTAGTCGTATTGCAGAAGACATGCTAAAGTATGGCATGCATTGCTTTTTCTTTTTATTCAATCCTTTAATTTTTCAAGGCAGAAGTCGCAGTCATCCAGGTGGTATGTCAGTTCTTTCCAAATCATCGGCATGCCAAATTTGAGCTCTGCATTTTTTTTTTTTTGAGACAAAGATCTACAGAAAAGTCGTACACACTATGTGAGGTAGCCATTTTTGTTTTGGTCCCAACTGTGTAGTGAAGTGATATTTAATACATAAAATATTTAAATTTAATATTTTCTTCTCTAAAACGAGGGACGTTTCTTTATATATAGATTATTGTTTTTTGAAAATGAAAGAATAAGGCAGGAGCGAGAATCTTTAATCGAAATAAAGATTTGCTATCTGTAAAAAAAAATAAAAAAAAATATGACTAATTTGGGACCTGTGGGAATATTGGTTTCTTAAATTCAATTATATGGTCAAATATAACATTTTAATGGGTCTTCTATTTCGATAATTTTGTGTTTATTTCTGAAGATTGTTGCCTTGTCAATGATTATTTTGCTAGTCCATATAAACCCCCTTTGATTTTAAAGAGGGTCCTGCTATAGTAGGCGACACACTTATATTTTATAGGGCTGTATGTGTTAACTTAAAATAATTCACAAAAGGAGAAGTTGAAGAATGGGTAGTAACAGTTTTTTAATTGCCCTGCACAGAAAACCATTCCTTGGATTTGAATCATTTTGGATTCCATCACTTCGATGAATTAATGACAATAAAAAAAATGAAAGAATTGGCTAACTCAATAGTTATCAATATTTTTATATTTCATATCATGTGAGAAAGAAAAAATATTAAAATGTACTAATAAAAATCCAAATCTGAACATTTTTGACAGAATTTATTGCAAAAAGCGTAGGACCTTGGCTTTGGAGCATTTTTATTATTGATGTAATGTGTGAAGATAAACTAAATAAATAAATTGTATCCTAAAAACAACTTCCTTTCGAACACATCTAAAGGAGCTTGCACCTTTTATTAAACTTGGATGATATGCTCAATAAATTTTTATTTAATTATTTTAAAGATTAATTTCATTTTTTTTTGATTACAAATATTTTTTTAATAAATGCTATTTTTAAAATACATATACTTGTATTTGAAGAAAAATTACAAAATTTTTTATACATTTATTTTATATTTTAATTTATACAAAAAGTATTTATTTCTCCTTACTTTTTTGATGTAAGATAATATAAAAAGTAATTCCATATACAATCTAACCTAATTTAACGACCATCAATTTTAAGTTAATGTTCAGTTTCTCATATTATTTTGTTTACATAATATAATATTTGTTTTAAAAAGTCACTTCCACTAAACTGTTGCTTTTTCCTTTCCTTTGCCTGGCCACTAAATGCAAGTTTGACTGTATGCACAATGAAACAAATAAATTATAAAAAAAGTTTGACTGTATTAAAGTTCTTTATAAGGGAATATTGCAGTGTCAGTATTAGGGGATCACTAGCAGGTCAAGTGCAAGTAGGAGGGAAGTGGGGGAGGGGGGCACCGTTCACTTTTTATTGGAGTATTAAAAAAAAAAGGATATCACTCAGATTTTTGATTATTTAGATGGTACAAAAAATATAATATCAAAAAAAAAAAATCATTTATTCGTGCCCTAATGGTGTATTAATAAATATGTTAATCTCCTTTATCAACCAAGGATAACAACTGAATACCTTGGAATAAAAGTATTCTGGTTTGAACATATCCAGTAAAAGCAGAGCAGAAAAATAGGATTGTGGGATCATGGAGTCAAATAAGAAAAGAGACAGAGAATATAAAAGAAAATCAAAGCCTTCTAAAGAAACAGTTTACCGATAGCGATATCCCATCTTCGTGTTTCCATGTTACGATAGAAATCAATAAAAATCATTATTTCGTAATTATACACAATTATTTTAGAATAAAGTTGTTATTGTTAAGAGGTTTATGAGAAAATTCATTTTTATTGTCAAGATACAACTTTAGAGGGGTTCAGCCTTTGCAAACTCTTTTTTGGTTTTGAAGAATACCCTCCATTGAATAAAATCCTCTGTTTTTATGGAAATATACACTGATTCTATTCAAGAAATAGACGGACGGGTGTTAATTTGAACCTATGCAGGATAATTTAAACAATTATACTCAATAATACTTCCATTCAATGAGACAGCATCCACAGAGTCAGACACAAGAACCTATTCCCAAGAGATACAATCCCGGAACATCATGGATATCTCAATATTATGAACAAATATAAATTCAATGGGACCACGATTGGACTCATTTATTTTAAAGAGCTAAAATTAATTAATTGATTTAGAAGTTCCTGCAATATTATTATATCTTATTAAATAATAATTTTAATTGTTGTGATTATATATATTTTTTTGTTAAACAGTCTTCTCACTCATGCAACTCTGATATAATATAACTATCAACCTGTTAATAGGAAGAATGTGCAAATACGCATTAATACATAAAATAAAGAGTCAGTCTGTTCTAAGTGTATTAACAATTAACATGAAATGTATGTATAAATATCAATTAACACGTAACATGGCGTAGTCGGCAAGGTAATAAAGTTAATAAGATATTTCGAAAAAAATAAATGAGAAAATTAAATTTTAAAAGGATGTTGACGAAGAGCGATTTAGAGTTGGAAAATAAGTCACTTATGAAGCAGATTTAAACGCTGGAAAAGAATGTGGAATTAACAAATCAAGAATGTACAGTGACAATAATGAAAATGGTAATGGAATAACAATAACAACTAGATATAAATCCTACAATTTATAGAGAAAATGTAGAAAAAAATCATGGATTATAGGGGGAATGAAGATGATGAGAAAGACACAGAATGAAGGTCATCAGAACGTATCAGCGAAGGAAAATTCACATCAACGCACAACCTTCGATCGATGAAGATATGGAATTGAAAGAATTTATAAATTGGAAATCATTCTGGGACAATTATGTCATGGGGATGGAGATGCATGACTAAGCAGAAGTAAGAAACAAGCAAATTTTAAATCATTATGTAGTCCGGAGATGTTGAATAAAATCAATTACGCATGGAAATTAACATTGAAAATGAAAATTCTATAATAGGAAATATGGTGATTATAGAAAATTACATAAGAAAGCAAACAAATATGGTATTAGAACAAATAAAATTAGTGGAACAAAAACAAAAGGAGGATGGAAAATTTGATTCGTTCTACACATAATTATATATTCAAGCAAAAATGTTGGGTTACGTGAAATAACGTTTGACGTTTGGATGTCAAATTTAATTATACTGAGGATAAGAAATGAAGGTACTAAGAAATTGTTATTACCTAAATCACCACAGTAATTCCTTGCAGAAGGATTTTTTATCTCCCGCAGTAAAGAGAAGGGAAAAGTCCAGGAAGAGGCGTTGGCTAGAAAACCATTAGGATTAATATCTAGTATAAAGCAACAAAATTTTAAAGAGATATCAAGTCAAAAATACATGAGATGTTCTTATTGCAGAGGTAACCATCATAGTAAGGGAGGAAAATGACTGGCTTATATGGAAAGGAGTGTAATCGATGCAGAAGAATAGGACATTATCAAAGAGTTTGAAAGTACAAAATACAAAATTTAGAGATAATGATGCAAAATTACAAGAATAATCGACAGTAAGGGTGACAGACGGATATTGGAAAGGAAGGAAATAGAAAATACCAAGTTGGATTAAATACAGGAATAATTATATGCCGATATATAAGTTTCTTGAGGCTGAGAAAAGGGGAGGAAATGGAATATGTGGAAGACTATGGGGATACTTATGAACTCAGAGTCAGAAGGTTATATATGGCAAATAATTTTTTCAAGAAGTAACACAATCAGTAAGTACATTAATTTGATTATAAGGCAACACTAATCAATTAGATGGGATTATGTAAATGTAACATGTATTTGACATGTGTGATTAAAGCAAAAAAAAATTTTTTGAAGAGATATCATGACGTTGATACAAAACGATAAAGATAATATAATTTTGATAAACTTCATATATATAAGGAAAGAATTTGATTTAGAAGTCATACAGAAGGTAAGTTACTTCAGATTATTAGCTCAAAATAATATTTCAACTTTGATATTTTCTAGAAATGATGAAACTTTTTGGTGCCCTTTTGGTCATGGCTGCTGCCGCCCATGCTGCTCCTAGAGTGAAACAAAGGGGAAGAATTATAGGAGGAGATGAAGTTGAGCCAAACTCAATTCCCTTTCAAATTTCATTACAAAGTATTACAGAGTTCCACCTTTGTGGTGGTTCTGTAATTGACAAGGATACTATAATCACTGCTGCTAGTTGCTGTGACAACTTTAACTCATGGCAATTGCAAGTTGTTGCAGGTGAACACGATCTCTCCTCTAAGAGTGGAGATGAACAAACGATTGGTGTATCAAAAATCACCTACCACGAGAAGTTTGAATCCCATCGGACCAACTACGACGTTTGTCTTTTGAAATTGAAGTCCTCCTTGAACCTCAACGAGTTAATAATTTCTCATTAATTTTTTTTTTTTAATAATTGATAACTATTTTTATTTTATAGGAAAGTCAAGCCTGTTGCTCTCCCAGAAAAGGACCAAGAATTTACGGGAGATGTTGTTGTGTCCGGATGGGGAACTATCTCCTCCCGTGGCCCATCTTCTCCAGTCCTTAGATCAGTTACCGTCCGCGTGGTTTCTGATGAGGGTGAGACTATAATTATAATTTTACCGGTAAAACGAATTTACCTCTGTAATGTTTAATATAATAGACTGTAGTAATGCCTACTTTGTATCTATTGATGAAACCATGATCTGTGCTGCTGCTCCAGGAAAGGACTCCGCCCAAGGTGACTCTGGTGGTCCATTGGTTCAAGACGGAACCCTAGTTGGTATTGTTTCTTGGACCTATGGTTTTGCTGGTCCTAGATACCCAGGTGTCTACTGCAAGGTCTCCAAGTTCATTGACTGGATCGCTGAATACAAATAGATATTCTGACAAAGATTTATTTTGTTTGTAGAATGCTTTTGGAGGTGCTTCTTATTTTGTACTACTAATCTAAGTCATTCTGTTTTTTTTTTTTTGTAAACATATTCAATAAAATTTTTTTAGTTAAAAATGTTAAATGATATAAGAGTCCATTATTTCTTATTAATAAGAATATAGTAAAGTATGCATAGGTATTTGTGTCAATTCTGTTACTTTTTCGACTCAAAATATTGTGATATCTGGATATTAAAAAACTCAATATATTTAACTTTCTCTTAAATACCAAATTTGCAATTTTTTTAATATTTTGCATAATATACTGTTAAAAATTGAAATGGACACCAACATTTATTACTATTTTATTTTTTTAAATTCATTTCACATTGTTTTTTTATAAATATTGATTCTTAAAAAATCTTCTGCTGAAAAATGTGATAAAATTATCGCTGATCTGCCAAAAAATTGATTTCATCAAACTTTTTTTTTTATTCTAAATTAAAGAATTTTAAAATTACTTTATCCAAATATTCTGACTTTTTTATATTTGTACTTTGGAGAACTTTTTTATCTGGAATATAGCAGTTTCTTTTATCCGAATTTGAGTGTAAATTATACAAATATGGACAATTATTTTATGTACATACAGATTCTCCTTGATGTCTTTAAACCAACTAAACATTTTTTTAAAGACAAGATTATTTAAATACTGTAAAAAAAATAAAAAATAGTTATATTATGTATTGTTACTTTTAATTTGTCTAAATCTTAAAAATTGTCTTAATCTAAAAAAGGCATGGGTTCAACTATTTCTGGTCACTTTATGCAGTTTGCCAAAATAAGTAAGTAGAAGGTTGGTAAATAGAAACTCCTTTTTTATAAGACCTTGAATAATATATAATTTAGCAATTCATGCAAATCCAAGAGAGGGTGGACTAATCCAATAGAAGAAGTCCATGAGCAAGTCATCTCCAACTAAATGCATTATTTAGAGGCAATTTGAATTACAAATAGATCAAACTGATTTCTGGGTGGTATAGCAGGGAAAAATATAATCTATCTGATGGCTGGAAATCTTAACTGAGTTTTGTAATATTTCAGGAGATTTTTGTCCGATTTTTGGGTTTACAAAACCAAAAGAAGACTTCTTTTGTATATTCTTTACTTTGTATTTCATTAAGTACAGTTGGTTGTTTCATACGCAAGTTCTGATACAATGGCCAGAAACCTAAAATTCCTGGTTAGCCAAGCCTATAACTGGTTTTCTAGATTTTCCTACCTGGAAAAGGTAGGTTTTACCCGGCTTATGATTACTCAATTAAACCAATTTATGATAGGCATTAACTTCTGAAATTTGTACAAGCTACCCAGAGAAGATGGTTATCTATAACTTCTGCTCTACAAAGAGTTTGTGACAAATTGTTGGAGCTAAACACTCATATTAGTTATAGTAAGGCTATAAACCAAATCAACAGAAAGCTGATACACATCAGACATGATCCACTCTTTTGAAGGTGATGAATATAATCGTTATTTTATTTTTTTTTTTTTTTTTTTCGAAATCTTTGCTGAATGATTTTCAAAGAGTCAACATTATTTTTGAGTACAATGATAGTAACCCTACCAAATTGTTTGATGACTTTACGTTTCGTTGAAAATTAGGTAAATAGATTTATTCTTCCTACTAATCAGCATTGGGTTGATCCTTTCACCTGTAATCTTGAAGAATACCTTGTTCCTAAATTGTACTTAGGAAATAAATATCTTTATTATTCTGCAACTTTTTGGATCAAAAGGTATTACCCCGTTACGGAGTCTTAGTTTTACTATTTTTCTGGAGTTTTGATTTATCACCCCAGACTTTCAACTTCGGGAGTTTTTTCTCTCTGAAATTGCTTAATCTTTCCCCTTCCTAACATGATTTTTTTTTTTTTTGCCTCTGTTTTAGTTAGGCTCTTTTTATAATCGTAAAAAAAAGATAGAATTCTTTTGTTGAGTAGGTATCTCAATTCCTTAGTCACATTACATCTTTTTTTTTCTAGTAGAGGTATTTTGAAGAAGAGAAACGCTCAATTTTCAATTGAATATTAAAATATAAGATAAATGTATGGAAATATTTGTAATTTTCTTAAAATACGAGAGTATGTATTTTTATAATTTTTGATAGCATTTATTAAAAAAAATATTAGTAATCAAAAATCAAAAATGAAATTAATCTTTAAAATAATAATAAACAAAAAAATTATAAAGCATATCATCCAACTGTAATATAAGGTGCAGGCTTCTTTAGATGTATTTGAAATAGTCAAATTTTGATTTTTTATTAGTACATTTTAATATTTTTTCTTTCTCACATGATATGAAATATAAAAATGTTGAAAACTATAGAGTTAGCCAATTCTGTCATTTTTTTAATTATGATTAATTCATCGAAGTGATGGATTCCAAAATTATACGAATCCAAGGAATAGTTTTTTTTTTGCAGAGTAATGAAAAAACTGATACTACCCATTCTTCAGCCCTATAAAATATAAGTGTGTCACCTACTATGGTAGGCTCCCTCTTTAAAATCAAAGGAAGTTTATATGGACTAACAAAATAATCATCGACAAGGCAACAACCTTCAGAAATAAACACAAAATTATCGAAATAAAGACCCATTAAAATATTATATTTTACCATATAACTGAATTTAAGAAAACATCATTCCCAGAGGTCCAAAATTAATCATATTTTTTTTTATAGATAGCAAATCTTTATTTCGATTTAAGATTCTTAGTACAGTATTTCTAAACATAAACTTTTAATGATACTACAATTATTCAAAAAGAGTTGAGGTTGTTTTCAATGCCAGAAATAAATAAGTCAGACAATATCAGATGGTTTTTAAGACTGGATAATTATGTTCAGTTATGTTGAAACATGTATTTCAAATTCATACGCAATAACAAAAATATTATAATCATGGAAAAAAACTTTAGTAGCTTTTAAAAAAAATTGATATAATTATTTCTATACAATAGCATATAGAGCTAAATTATTAAAAATTATCTATCAATAGAATTCTAAATTTGCCACCAATATATATTGTTTTCAAAAAAACTTGTAAGCAAATAATTGACTAATACAAATCTGTTACCTCTATGAAAACAAATGTATATCAATAACACTAAAATCACATTAAACAAAGTATTTCCATCATTCCTAACTAAAAAAAAATTTGACAAAAGCGTTTATATTAAAAGTTAGGTGATTCAAATTAATAGCACAACCATTAATACATACTCATCTATATAAAACCTATAAATGATTAAATACATAAAACTTTTAAAAGGATGAAAATTAAAAAATTGAAAACTGATAAAAATACAATGTAAGCTCTTAAATTAGTGAGATAACACCGTTACTACGAAATAACCGACTGAAAAGAATAAATTCTATTTTTAAATTAGTTGCAGAAGGCCCAAAATGTATTAATATTTCTTTCTTTAGAAATTATAAATAAATATGTAATCTTTCTTTTTTATGTGCATTCTAGAATATCGTTTTCTGCCAATGCACATTATTATAATAAATTGTTAAAAGCTTGATGTAAAGTGGATTGTCAATATATTTTCCTTGAATCCAGCACATAAAAAAACTTATTTTATAAAAAATTTTATATTTGAAATTTTCTTGGGACTTCTGTAGGCTTCAAATTCTTACTAAAGCCAAGACAACAGGATTTTCAGATCTCTGGAGAGAAAACCTAACTTATACATGAAGTGTGTTAATATAATAGATGATCCAATTTGTGAAAATAAATTAAGGGTAAGGCGTTATGACAAAATTGACAATTTAACCATTTCAACTCTTTATTTACTTGATTAGAGTTTTTTAAAAGATAAAATTTATAATTGAAATAATTGGCAAATTAGGTACATTTTCTTTTAAATATATCACAAAATAGTTGCATAATTTTATTTTTCTTTAAAAAAAAAATTAAAAATAATCACTGAACAAAAAATTTATGTCCATATAAATCTATTACATTTTAAATATAAGCTCAGTCATTGTCAAGTGTGTTATAAGTGTACCACTCATGTCTATAAACTGGTTACTTTTAGTTGTATCTTGTATTAACTTTGAGAATTTTAAGTTCTATGTAATTATTAGAATACGTTTATATTAAATCTGAAACTTGTCAGAAAGTCCTCTCTCTTTAAAACATTGATATAATAGCTATTTTGACTCACTCTAGCTCCTGTCTTATTCTTTATTTTCAAAAAACAATAATCTATATATATAAGGAAACGTCCTTCTTTTTAGAGAAGAAAATATTAAGTTTAAATATTTTTTTGTATTAAATATCACTACACAGTGATACTTAATTCATAATTTTTTGCTGATACATGTAAGGGTCTATATCAGTATCGCATAAGAAAAACACCTCCAGCTTCTACCATAGCCTAGAAACTAAAAAACATTTGTTATCCATGTTGGTCACTGTCTCGATGATAGAAGTCTGCAGGGAGTCAAAACTATATTAAGGATTTATTTTTTAACTCTCTCTCCAATAAAAACTTAATAAATTAACGAATAGGCTCAGTTCTGGTAAGCTAAGACGTCGCATTTCCTTTCCTAATTTGTTTTTGGATGTTTTGTTCAACTTTTTGGTATCAAAACTATCATGAGTCGTCATTTCAGGTGTTCTCAATCCATCCAACTCATTAGAAGCCTTTTCTATTTTGTAAATAGTCGATTAAAACCTCGTATAATCAACAAACTTCTTTGGTGTACGTCCAGCACAGGGTCACATAATGATATCATTAAGGATTCGTATTCGGAGGACATCTCAAAGATTTGGGAATTGAATATTCATAGCATACTTTTAGAATTGTTATTTAGAGTTGTCAAAATATCAAGGTCTGACATTTTTCCAGAATTAAAATCCCCTCCCTATATATTCCATTTATTATTTGATCAATGGTGGGTTTATTTGTAAATAAATATATATTTATAAGTTCAAACCTTATAATGTAAAATCAGACATTTTCTTTCACGATTAATACATTTTTCGCTAGTTTGGCCTGTCTTGCTTATACTCTACAAGTGGTGATGAGTTTATATTTTTACCTTGTCAGCTTTAAGAACGTACATGAAAAATTTAAGGAAAATCCATCAATTGTTTTGCCATTGACTGAAGGACACACGTATACGCACAGACATTTATTTTAAAATATATATATGTTTATTAAGAAATAAACTCGTAACAATAATATATTCCGGGGAGAAAATTGATGTAATATGTTATTAATGAGTAGGTAAATACTAATCAATAATTTTGAATATGAAGTATCTTAAAACCTGTTCTAATCACTAACAGCTAAATTCTATTTCAATTCTAATTTCAATTTTCCTTTCAGAATATTATTTATATATATGTGAACGCAACCTCGCCACTTTATTTTATTTAATTTTTTAATAAATATTTAGAACTAAATTTGATTTGTTAATTTATTTATAATGTTGAATTTTAGAATTTTATGTAGTTTGTTAAAAAGTATATTTGATTGGCACTAGCCTATAAAATGGATAATAGTAGCCAATTTAATTAGTGTAATTAGTGATTAGTGTGTTATTTGGTTTTTGAGAAGTATCAGTTTTTCTTATGGCGTAATATATATGTAAATATTTATTGTTACTATTCAAGATGTGTCTTACGGGTTTGTGTATAGAAATAGGTATATGTGTGATACGCGTGTACCTATGTAGAAGTCTCTCGTATTTATTCCAAGAATATACCTCTGATAGTATTGGATAACACATGGCCAGGGGATAGTTTAAGCAGGTAAGACCTAGCACCGTTACAACATAGTTACAACGACTCCTAGGTAAAAAATTGATCATACCACTAACCCTGACATATGCAAAAGGATGCCAGACGAAAAGAAGATCGCCAAGCTAGTCACCGCAAAGAAATCACCATGTGTCCAGAGAAGATACTTCAACACACGAACTGCAAATGTAAGAAAAATTGCTTCAATAAGATAACTCATATCCATTTAAAGTCAGATGAAGACTTAAGCTATAAAAAATGCAATTAAAATTTTGAAAAAATAATCAGAGAAAGTTTTCATTTTTTTTTTTTTTGGAGAGACCTTCGAAAAAAACCTTTAATCGAAGTTAGAAGACAAAGACACGTAAATATCAAAGGAAAACGGTTAAAACAAATTGAAGACGACATCAAATACCAACAGTTCTGGAAATGGATTGAAATGACGAATAGTTATGTCAACTTAAAACATCTGAGAGAAAAAACAAGAGAAGCTCAAATTGCTATTTTTCGGACATGTTATCCATTTACATTCATCATCGATACACTTCACATTGTCGAAATTCCTTGGGACATTTCCAAAGGCTTAGGAAAGTTTATTGAAGACAGGCAGCAGCTAAATAGAAATTGATACTACGTAAACAAGAAATTATGAAGCAATTAATTAGTTTCATTGCGAGTTAAAAATATTAGGAAAAGAAATTGAAATCTACGAGATGAAATCCAAGGAATTTTTGACCACTCTGATCACTTACGGGTAAAAATGATGACATTCATGAAAAAGTTTTAGAAATAACCTAACACCTCAATCTGAAAGACACTATTCTTTGTGTAGGACCGTTGAAATGACCAAAAGTTATCGAAACAGCTTGAACAATCTATTTTTGGTTGGTATAAATTGAATTTTCAGAAATGACGAGAATATTGGAGGTCATGTTAAAAATAGAAATCAAAGTCGTGGGAGATCATAGACGAGGTTGAAAAAAATCTCTGTGAAAAGTGTGGCTTCAAGGTTTTTCATCAATTTGGAAAACTGTGCCCTGCAAAGGAGGTCGAATGCCAGGCACTGTTAGAAATTAAAACATTATGCTGAAATTTATAGAGATAAAAATATTAGTTAACTAAAATAATCAATTCTGTTTGTGAATGATTGCTGAACAATCTCCTAAATGATAAATTGAACTTCGATTATGATATTCAAAAACAAAACAAAACATTGTTTGATCAAAACATTTTTTGTCAAATCACCGAGTATTTTATTTTATCTTTAAACAAAAGATTTTTTCGTCAAACATTCATTATATACTCATTATGATTGAAAACCAATGTGAAATGAATATCAAAAGAAAATACAGTAAGAAATGTTGATGACAGTTTAAATTTATAACAATAAATTCTTTGCAAAGTATTAAATGAATTGCAAATTTGGTATCCTAGCAAAATCGACTTTAACTCTTATTTACATTTTGCTATACTGTTTTTTTTATAAAAAATAATGAATCGTTACAGCACTAAACATTAGAATATATTATGTTAACAAAAAAACATATTGAAAAATTTTTTCAAAGCCAAAAGAAGAACAAAGAAAAAAATTCTAAAACAATAAAGATGGTTTAAAGTTATCTTTTTCGGGAAACTTAAAACTTTCTACAAAATGCAAAGAAATGAAAAAACAAAATTTTCTAAACACAACTTTTTTTTTTCTGTACCTAAATGATTAGATCTTCAACCTAATAAATTCAATAATTAATTTATATAATGGTAAAAAATTAAGTATTGACAAAAATAATAATGAAAAAGTCAATAAGCACATATATTAATATTTATTTCTAGACTGCTTTTATGTTGACTCGTATCATATTTGCTTTTCTGGCGTTTACGACGCTCCTACAACACTCTGACGTCACTAAATAGCAAGCTTCCCCCTAGTCTTTGCAGTGGAGAGAAAGAAAAGGAAAGTGAGACAACAATCATGTTTTTTGCAGAAAGTGTTGAAGGTATCATTTGGTACAGACTCACTTTCTAATATAGTTTTTTAAAAAACTACTTTGATGATTGACAAATACTCGTTCTGGAGAGAGATTTTTCTCTCACATACTTCTCCCGACTCGACCGGTATAGATCCTTTTGTGTAGGTATCTCCTCTTCCTCTATTTTATGATCATTCATCCGTCTACTTTCTTACTTAGTTTCAGGTCTACTATGTTAATGAAAAACCATGAATCCTGAGAATATTCCGTCTTATGAACTCATACCACTCATGAGTTCGCCATCTCACAAGAACGAGGTTTTCTTTTAACTACCTATCTTTATCTTTAACTCAACCAACGCCGGAGCCATCAATTCAGAGCAGACTTTCGCCAAGATCCTAACTTATGTCCTACCAATAACTCATTCATTCCTTGATGCCTATCCTTGTTGGAGCCTTATTTTACATTTTGAAGATAGTTTGAAGAATAAACATTTTTGTACCTATCTCTAGGGGAAATTTACTCAATTCTGATATGTATTTATATATTAAACTGGGACATTATCTATAATATACATTCTACTGCTGAACTGACTACTTTTATTGGACCTATCTACAATATATTTCTTTCTCTCCTTTTATATTGTATGTTAGTGGATCCACTTCATTGAAACAACGTTTCTCCATTGTGCAAAGCTTTTTGATATTTGTTCTCTGTTGTGTTCGTTGTCCCACTACTCTTCGCTACTATTATATGATATTAAATAGATTTTATTTGCACTTATGCGACTGATTTAATATACATATATTCATTCCTTTTTTTTTTTTTTGATTTGTTGTGAAAATTGACTTTAATTACTCGAAGGTTGAGTTCTATATTACTTTCAGTACACTTTCGGACCCTTTTATACTATCAATGTCATAGTCTAAAAGTGTAAAAACTGATACTTACTTCTGCTTACTTACGTGTTCCAATTTATACTGTTCAGAAACCTGCAGGCTGGATTTATTACATTGATTGTTGTCGGGAATCTGGGGAATAGAGTGAGGTGGGAAGAAGTCCTTAGACTTCATCTCCAAGTCGAGTCTTAAGACTCTGCTCGCAAGTCCAACTCCTGGAGTACCGTTCGAGTCCTCAGAAAATAAAATATACTTTAAAGAGTACTTTATATCCATTGAAAAAATTGGAATGACGCAAGTCTTCACACTATGCCCTAAACTCAAAATTCACTCCTCTGGGAATAAATATCGATTTGATGTAGTAGATTCTTGAGATTTTGATTTATTAAAGGATGACTTTTTCTTTCTTCCTTATTTGTTAAGATTAGTAGCTCTACTTCTTTTCCTTGTACATATACTCTGGTTCATACTCTTCAAGGAGAACATACTAGGCACAAAAAAAAAAAAAAAATCCTGACTTTTTATTTAAATCTTCATATCGTAAAAATACCACATTAACACGTCTAACGTCCTAATAATTTGTTCCATCATTCATCGGATTATTTACTTCAATATATATTTAAAGTTATTTTATAAATCAATATGTCTATATTATAAATGAATTACTAATGATTCCTTTGAATGACTTGAAACCAATGAGATATACATGATGAACTAAATTGCTAGCTGAATATGTGCAATCTCATTGACAATTATTTAGTTATTACTGATTGACTATGATATTAGTGTCATTAAATTAATAATTAATTAATGAAGTGTAAATGACTAGCTATTATAAAAATAAGACAAATATTAATGCAATTAATATGAATAAAAATGCTACTTCTGATTGAGTTTGATAATTTAATATTTCATTTAATATCGTTTTTAAATGCAAAACAAAAAAGGAAAAGACTCACTTTTCAATATATTTAACATAATCCTAATTATGGATATGAATTATATTTTATATATGAATTAAAATTACAAATTGGTGATATTTGATCATGGCCATAGAGTCTTCAGAAGTTTATATGTACAATTAATCTGAAGTGCAATTAAACAATTAGTTGTTAGAGATGTGTAGACTGAGAATTACAGTTTTGACAACTCATGAAGTGGTCAATATCATCAATATATGTTTTTATTAGTACATTTTCAATCTTGGATTATCTTGTATATAACACACATACGAGTATTTTATAATAACATTATGGTGTTCATATTTACAAAGTCAATAGTTTACTTCCTAATACTTTTTTGCTGTATTCTGTTTTTTCAAATCATTATGAACAGTTGGTTCATAAATATTAGGTTGGTAGATTTTACATTTTTTCAAACTGAATATAAAAAAAAAAAAAACTGAATAGTAAGGTACTACTTGTCATTCTGAATGAAAAATTGATTACAAATTAAGTATTTTAATAAAAATCGACTTTTTCCAATCTAAACTAAAACTAGACAACCTCATAATCGCGTGGAATTCTTAAATATCAATACAAAATGGTATGCGTTAGCTGGTTTGAATTTGATAATGTTTTGTCAAATTATGAGTTTTCTCTTTATATAACTATTATGAAGTTACAAGATATTTAATTGCCTATATAGACTATCTCAAGTTATTACAAGGTTTTTTAAATAATTTATGTTTTCTACCTTAGCTCAAGGACTAAGAAAATCCTCCAAGATCAAAACATCAAGATATATATACACAGCAACTGGGAAAATCACGGAAACAAGTTTCTTGAAAGAATAGGGGATGACATATAAAAATATTTATAATGTATTTAAATTAATAAATTAGTTATCGGCTCATATTGAACTTTACTACACCCTATATGCAAATCATATTTCTGCCTCTTCTGAACCACATCCTACTGTCAATGAGCTATCATTACCGAAACCATCTACAACAATTCAGCCATCAGAACCAGAGCTAAAAATGAGTGTTCGATAGCAGCAAAATGACAGTTTTCCTACCTTGGGCGTCTGCAAAGGGGGGGAGGAGCTATATAATCCTGCGGGCGTCCCTGCCTCCACCAAGTCATTTACCCTTGATAAGCGAATTCAAATGATTTGTTTCTTCTAAAAGAGAACCACAACTCAAAATAAAATCCTGGAGGTACTCCTAGGAAGGGGTTAGTTATCCTTTCCAGGGATATAAGTATTTAGGAGAGGTACAGTGTTTGCTGATGGATTTGATTAATTGATAATTAATTGGATTGGAAGATTAACTGTTTTTAGGTATATTTAATGTAATGTCCTCTGAGAAGAAGGTTTATTACTTCATTTTCCTTTACATAAACCTTGAAAGGGATGAAAACATTCTGAAATTGATGATTGCAATGTCGATCTCATGTTCCAGATCATCTACAAACTTATTGATCTCATTTCTCATAATTTTTTTTCTTAGAAGTGATTTCAAAAACTTAAAATAAATGTCTGTAAATTAATACAAATGCAATTCGTAACCATCAGAACACAAATACGAATAAATCTTACTTGTACAATAAATGGAACACACTTTAATTTTGTATTATGCTAAAAAATCTAAATATTTTTTCCTCTTAAACTTCTGGAATATCTAACTATCTCTTGATTTTCATTTTTTGATCGGGATCAATTACATTTAAAGTACGCTCTTGAAATTAATAACTTTGGATCGATCTGTATTCACAACATAACTTATTCATTGTTCTTTTGTTTGAAGTAATAATGAGGGGATAATTATTCCCAAGGCAAGGAAAAAATACTAGTAACTTGGACAACATATATATATTGAAGGATTAGATATCTAAAAATTCTTAAATTAAAAAATAAGGTATGAAAAATATACCCATTGATCTTTGAATATTTTCAGATTCATTAGTGAAAAAAATATATAAGTTGATGCACAAAATCAGTAATTTATGAGATGCAGAACTTTGTAGACGCTAGTAAATATAAGAACAATTTTTTTATCTTCAAATTGGCTTCGATGTTTCAACCGAAAATAACCTTTATCATTGATAGAGATTTTTTATATTTAAAACTAATGAATCTTAAACATTTTTCTATTCATTGCTGGAAAAAATATAAAAGTTCATCGACAGAACCATTTTTTATGAGATAATGAAGTTTGTGATTGCTAATAAATAATTGGAGTATAATTTTGTAATTTAAATAGCTTCGACATTTTATGCCAAAAAAATTCCTTCTTAGTGATAAATAATTTTTTATTTAAAGAAAGAGTAATTATTTTTCTATTCATACGTGAAAAAATATACGCAAGTTCATCGACAGAATCAGTTTTAATGAGATGATGAAGTTAACAACAAACGTACGTTAAATAAAAAAAAAAAACGATAATTTTTTTATCTTCAAATTTTGACGTTTTGGAAAAATATGTAGCTTCCAATTTTTACAGAAATAAGTTCTTTCGTTTCGAGACTAAAGTACTCCCTGCCTCAACACAAAAATGAGAAGAAATATTTCACATTTTGCTAGATAAATTTTTGTATAAATTACTTTAATAAGGATTAGTAATTATCTTTAAGGCTAAAATATATTGACAATGCCAAAAACTGATTTTGAATGTGTTTGTTTTGTATTATAATTTAAAAATGATAAAGTACTAAGATTATATAACGTTAAAGTAACATACTTTAAAAAAGAAGTAAAAAAAAAAAAAACGACTTTAAATGTTATTTTCACCTAAATGCAGCAAATTTACCAATCTAATTCATGGTAATTTTTTAAGAAGTTAACCAGCCGGGCTCCACCAACTAGGCTCTGAGACTTTAAATCTCTCAAACGTTTTAAGAAATATCTACATAAAAAAGCAAAAATCTTTTAGTCTACAAGGAGAGTTTTTTTTCTTCTATCTTTTATTCTAAAATTACCCTTGTCATTAATTTAATTTTTTTATTTAAAACTAAGAAATTTAATCATTTTTTATTCATTAGTAAAAAAAAACAGAAACATAAAGTTTTTATGTGATGAAGATTTGTATCCGCTAGTTTATTTTTGAGACTATTTTTAATATATCTTCAAAATGTGGAAAATCGGGCATTTTGCAAAATACCAGGGCAATTTATAAAAATTTTTTGTTTAATAAAGTGGTCAATTTTTCTATTCATTAGTGAAAAAATACATTGCCAGAATAAAATAATTTTAAAAAATGGATTTTTAAACAATTCTCCTGCGTCCCTTGAAGACAAAAACCGCTGAGGAGGTTGCTCATCTTTTACTTCACATCTTTACTGACAAGGGAGCACCGCAGATATTAATAAGTGACAATGGTAGGGAGTTTGCTAATAGAATAATTATAGAACTGGTTACGATGTGGCCAGACTGCAAACTTGTGCATGGAAAGCCCCGTCACTCACATCTCAGGGATTCGTTGAGAGAGCCAATCGTGATATCCAGGACATTGTTATGATGTGGCAGCGTGACAATATGACAAATAAGTGGGCTGACGGATTGTGGTTCGTGCAATATGCAAAGAATCGCCGCTTTCACTCTGGTATTGGGCCAACTCCATTCAAAGCAATGTATGGCCATCTAGTAAAGAATCTGGTTCCACCATGTCATGCCACTACTGTTAATGACATATACAATGAAGGGCAGTATCCAATGTGGTCCTCTGGAGAAAAGAAAAAATGAATATTCCAATCTATTTATATTTCTTATCTATTGACTTGTAGCTCACTCTTTGTTTAAAAATTCAAATACAACTATTTTTTATGTCATCATTCAATGTATTAATGAAGGACTACTAAAGAGTTACCATATTTTTCCTTCGTTATTATTAATAGAAAAAGATGAGCTTCTGAGATTTTGTTGACTTATAAAATTTCCACTCAACCATATATCTAGTAATTCATGTATTAGGGTAATGCTCTGAACAAAGATATGGAGAGAGTTGATCTTATGCTAAAGAAACTGCTGTTTACAGTTTATCTATAGAATCTTAAGTCATTAATACCTTTTTGTTACATAAATGCATTGATACCATTAATAATTTAGTTCTTCTTAATTGCAAATTGTTATTGTCAAAAATCGGATTCAATATAAAAAGTTGAACGAAGGCTTTATAAGATATATAAAGGTCTTGTTGTCCATTAATTGCAATGGAATCTTTATATGGCATGTTTTATAATATTTTTATTTATATGATAAAATAATTATAAACGTAGTTATCCTTTTGTAAATAAATCAGTTACCATTTTCTATAATCAAACCTATAAAATCAAAGAATACTGTTATTTACTGTTGCCGGCTGACCGTTGTTATTTCTGACAATATTTTTGGGAATCATATCGCTTTTGGTTAATAAATGCTTGATAAATTAATAATTTAGTTCTTCTTAATCGCAAGTTGTTATTTTCAAAAACTTTCCAAAATTCAATATAAAAAGTTATAACGATTTTATAAGATATATAAAGGTCTTGTTGTCCAATAATATGCAATGCAATCTTATGATGATGTTTTTTTTTATTTTAAGGTACTTTTTTTGATCATTGGAATATAATTATGTTAACTAGTAGTTACCATTTTCTATTCAAACCTATAAAATCAAAGAATACTGTTATTTACTGTTGCCAAGTTTAATTACTTAAGAAAATTTTCATCCAATGATTCAGGTAATTCATACACAAATAAATATATAATATATTAATATTTTTTTGATATATAATTAGGTATGTATAAAGTTATATCACTAATATAGTAAAATATAATATTGTACCATTTAAAATTAAGGATTTGATAATAATTTTTTTACTATTTTATATATACAAATTATGTGGGGACAAATGGCTGATGTCGTACACATTAAATTTTGTCATAATAAGATAGTTATAACATTGTCAAATTTCCAAAATAGTGTTAGAAGTACAGTTTTGAAAATGAACACAGGTTATGTCCGATACGTGCCGAATTCTATATTAAATTTTTTTATAGTCTTGAAATAAAAGTATAAAACATAAAGATCGTTTGCTGAAATTATGAAGTTTTTATACAAACATTTAAGCACAAATACAACTACAAATTTGAAAATCAAGATATTAACTACCATTAATCAAAATCAATGGAATAAAATTTAAAGTGTTATATACCCAACTATATAATCAAAGGGAAAAAGATATGAATCGATCAGGTTACAATTCACTGAAACTGAGCTGTTAAAGATACCCAAATCTGGAATACAACTCTGGATCAAAATTGCTAATGGTGGAAATTATTTTGATTGTTTTATAAATTTTTAAAAAAAAACTTCCCACCTCACAAATATTGTTTGGGAATTCTTTATATGTTGATTAATTAGAGTAAGCAGATTTAGTGTTTCTTAAATGATAATTTTTAACTTATCACTATAATATACATTTAAATTTCCAAAATAGGGACGCTCATTCGATGTTTAATTTTTTTAATTAATCAATAATTTTTGAAATTAAACTTTTCTTAACCCAAATAGTTGTATTTTGATCTAGATCAGAAATTTTAATGGTTAATTGTAAGTTTTTTTTCATAGATGATTGATCATTTAAGAAAAATTTCCACAATCACAGAAAAATATTTCCTAAATTTCCAATGTTCTGTAAATTCAACTTCATATTTAACATTTAAATTTCATAAAATTGGACAAGCTTATGTTTAATTTTTTTTTAAATTTGACTTCTTCATAATTATCAAATTTAACTATTTTTTTATTTTACATTGTATTTTTCGATATATAGTTAAAACTCTAAACAAAAATTTTAATTAAGATGTTCCTAACAAATAATAATTTTAAAATTTTTATGGGGGATTATTTTATTATTTGAAGAATATTTGATTAACAAAATTCCAATATTTGTCTGGACTTTATTTCATTTACTTTGAAGTAGATTGAAGAATTGTTCGACTGTAGCCTTAGAATTAGTTTAACTTCCTTTGAGCGCTATTTGCAAATTTCATGCTTTATCGCCACCCTACTCTCTTCTAAAATTATGCTGACATGTATAGCTGTGCTATTTATTAGTGTTTACTTATTGCATTTTGAAATGCAAGTTGGATTTCTTCCCTGCCTCAACATCACCATGATTTTCCGACCAGGCTTTAGTAGTAGCAGTTCCTACATTCAGCATATATCAATACGTAATAAACAAAGACATTAGCAAGAATTACATCGTATCCCCAGGATTATATTAAAGGAGGGTGGGGGATTAGTTTTTGGAAATAACTTCAAGAATAAAATTAAAACTCATTTCTATTGAAAAAAATCAACTATTAAATTTTTCTATTAAAAAAAGTTTCAAAAATTAAATTTCAAATATGACATTTTTTGACAAAAATTTTCATAAATCCATAGCTATTCATAAGAATTAAAGATTTTAGAAAACAATTTTCAAAATCCATAGCTGTTTAAAAAAAAATAATTTTTTGGGAAAAAGCGTTGTATTAACGTTATCTAATAGTTAAAACCAACTTTCAAATAACGATGATCGAACGTTATCTCATAGGTGTTTGGAGATAAAAACGACTTTCAAATAGCCAAGGGTAAATCATTTTTGCAATCAATACACCCCCTGCTTTCCCCGTTACTCATATAAAAACCACGCCTGAAATGTCATCATTATCGTTCATAAATAAATATAGTAACTTGGAACAACTACGCTCACAAGCAATGTTACTTGTGAGCAAACCTTACATGAATCGATGTCGATGAGTAAAAACGTAAAAGTTGTCTTCGTGAGTATAAATCAGAAAGAAAACGAAAAGTTGTGATGAATTTATTATTAATCAGAGCACTAATATCTTGGAGGTTACAAACTTATACTTATACTTTTAAATCTTAAAATCTGCAATGATAATATATTTAATTGTCTTGCTTATTAACCAATTATAGTTGATGATTATTTAGGATTGGAAAGAATTCGGGGATATAGCTACTTATTATTTTAGATCTAAAAAGACCACTGCTTTCATGGAATGCAAGGCTTGAACACCAGACGCACTATTGACGAGTTAAATATAGGCCACTGTACATTATTTTATTTTATTCTCCCTCCATAGACTGCTTTTATTGCATCCAAGAGATCAACTCTTCTGATGTCCTTTAAATATTTCGACACAAAAATCAATTCGCAATATCTTCTTATTCTGGTATCCACGAGGCATACTACATCGGGGTAATCCAACAGGAAACCAAATTGGGGGCATTTTTTCTCCAGTTGATGCCACAACCCCCAACTTCATCACAGAAGCCGGATGTTTCGGTCTTGGTGTGTATTGTTTTTTTGTTAATTTTTCGGCTCTGTGTGAAATTTGTATAAGATATTGGGAGTCATCACCCTATATAATAAAAGTTATAATTTAGTGTAATTTCAATTTTGAGAACCTTATTTCCAAGTGTAGTCTTATGTATTTGGATGAAAGATCCCTTTTTACTTGGAATAGTGAGTGTGATGATGCAGTTGTGGTGAAAACTTAGGTGATACAATGATGTAAAATGCTTCTTACTGATTTATTATAAGTTTATATATGTTTTTTTTTTTTAGATAGAAGATGGATTAGGAATGTCCTATTTGAAATTGTTCTTCAGGCTATGTGTGAAAAAATTCTTTTGATTTTGTCTGTATTTATTTGGTTGAGGTAAGTGATAATAAGATTTACCTTTTTACAAACATCTGTCAAATGAATTCATTTATTTTTAAAATTAAATTTATTTTCTAATTAACTTTTTTTAATGACCTCATACACAAATATTGTATGTTATTAGGTGGGTTTTTGGTGGAGCAACGGGAGAAGTAGAACTATGCCTTATTGTACTTACTATGGATCATATCGTTGTTCGTGAATTTTGTGGAATATGATTTCTCAGTTTTAATTTGCCTCTTAGCCCGTTCCTTACCAAAAATCGATCTGAAGACTCAAGATAAACGATACCGACAATAAGGAAGATTCTGATCGATCTAATTACATCCATTAGTACCTTTTTCTTTGTTTTGACAAAGATATTCCAAATTTTCTGTTGATTTCTATCAATTATTCTAGTTCTATGATATTGAAAAACATTTTAAAATGTACTCGACGAACTTCTTCGTATTAACTATCGTCATTAATTAGCATTCGTTTAAAGTGAAAATAAGGGGAACCAGAAAGGGCACTCCATAGAGTGCAAACCTCCCCTAAAATAATTTTTCCTAAAAATTAACATCCATTTAAATGGTTAATTTGTTGTTAAAGGTTTTGCAATGTTAAGCATTTTTTGATCTTATGCTGTATATAATGTGACTTTATTATACTTACATAACGACAAAAATTTCAGTGATGTATTTCAATTTGTTCGAAAGTTAATTATGCAATTTTAACGTTTTGTGTGACTTTGCCCTCTCAAAATTCTATAGTCTCTTAAAAAATCAAACATATATTTTAAAATTCAGAATGAGATTTTAAAAGTATTTTCTATTTTTTTCCCCAAGGAAGTCAAAATACACTTTATATTAGAACTAAATTTAAACTAAAAACTGAGTGCATAGTATGAAAATGAGTAATTAATTTGATACAATAGATTTATTATTAATGAAAATAATATTTTCTGGAAATATAATTTAGTACTGACTAAATTGATATCATTGTTATTAAAAAAATAATGTTATTATTTATTGTATTGGTATTTTCACTTCAGTAAATATAAAGCCGTTCAGATAATTTTTAGATGAATTGGATTTCAATTTTGTGAGGCACAACTCCACTGCTGAAAACCCCTTTCAAATTTAATACTTCTAAGCTTCATTGTAGCATTTCCTATAGCATTTCTGAGTATATAAAAATTTTGTCTTCTCTTGGATGTTACATCAATGTTTAAGTCTTAAATCACTGGTAAAAACAACGTAAAAACAAATAACAAAAAGCTTACTTATTTATATATATATAAGGTTGAGTTTTGTGTGTTTTTATTCCCAACTGTAAATGAGGCCTGAAACATTGGCGATTTTCTGGGGGGTCAATTTGATTCTGTACAGAAAACACAAAAGTTGTTTTTTGGAGGTCCAGGAGACTAGATCATATTTCAAAAAGTGACTGGCATCTCAAAACATAACTATACGAATAAGGTCGTTTTCTAAATTTATTCAAAATCAAAAAGAAGATAAATTGTGAGTGTACACGTCTAAGTGTATATAGGTAAATATATATACATCTTTATTAGGGCTAGGACAGTATACTAATACGAAATACGGTAGACCTTGCACGCGGTATGTGGTTTGGTACAGTATGATAGTAAAATATTTTTTTTTTTTTTTTTTAAATAGAATTAATGTAGTTTTTTTTTTTTTCGATAGTTATTTTTTAATTTTTTCTTTTCTGTACAAATAAATTATTTCTAAATACATATACTTAACTTCTCCAAAAAACGAATTATGGTATAAAATATAGACAGGCTATTTAATACTATTATTCATGAATTTATAATTGTTTTTTTTTTTTATAACTCAAATTCATTTGGATGTTTACTCAATTCATCCGAACTGTGCAATAATTAATGGGAATCTTTCACAGCTTAACAAAAAGCTCATTAGAATTCAATCAACCAAAAGTTATAAGCATTTATTGGGGAAAATAAGCAGAAAAATTGAAAACTCACAACAAAATCCTATCTATCATGAGTGAACACGTAATACGTGTATGGACTATTTATTTCTAAGAACTTAGAATATTATAACTTTCATATTTCAACAACTTCCCCCTTCAAAATGAAGAGGTTTTGTTATTCGAAATGAAAAATAACATGATCACATACATTTTGGAACCACAAAAACTTTTTACTTGGGGATTTCATGGCTAAAATATATGTGAGTATTTTAAGCAATCCTTCTATTTAGGTATAATGTTTAAAATCTTAAAAAATGATTTTGAGTAAAAAAAATGATTGATACAACCCAAAATCAAAGTAGATATTTGGTTAATGTTTTTAAGTAAACTCTAAAAACATAACTAAATTTATTTAGACTTTTGTTATATATTATAAAATTATACAAAACAAAAATTTTAAATTTAAATAAGTTTTAAATTTTATATGATTTTTTTGAAATATGAGAGATAGGTTAAATACTGTAAGATATAATGGACTAACATACAATTCCTCAAACTTGCTTAACAATCTATTTTAAGATAATGTTCAATCAAATCTGCCATTACTCCAATTATATTATAAAGTAGATGAAAACCTATTAATGTATCAATTATCAATGTAATTTTAATATATAGTTAAGGAATTTTGGTTATGTCATAGAAGTATAGCGAGAGAAAAATCATGTATTTTCAATCTCCAATTGTTTGGTTGTTTTTTTATTTTTGATTAATGTAGACTATTTAAAACCAAAAATTGATTTACTTCCATTTACATTTTGTGAACTATTCTGAAGAACATAAATATGTAATAGCTCCAGAATATATTTTTTTACTTATCATTACATTACATTAAAAAAATAATAAGATGCAATTATCAAATCTTTAAAGAGAATATGTTTTCATTAAAACATCCATTCTTGAACGAGAATACAAGTAATATTATATAAGGTTGTATAAAATATAATTTTAACACAAATAATATTTTGTAATAGATCAATTTCATCTTGAGAGTTCAAAGTTTTGTCTACAATATTGGTGTATAATAACCAATATAGGAAGAATTTACATAAGTACATCCCAATCTATCCTCTTACCTACCTAAATTTTCTTGTAATATCCAAGAATACACCCAGGACCAAAGGTTGTGCAAGTGAAGTACTGGTCCCAAGGCAGGTTAAATTTCACCACCGCAGCTTACTTGAGCATCAAGGACCTCTTGTAATATCTAAAAATACAACCCAAGTTGTGCAGGTGATCTTAAACTTGGCACCCTTTTGGGACAGTACTTAGATGCAGAAAAGTGCATAACAATAAAGAATGTTATTAAAATAGATATTCTTCTAAAAGGTATAAAAAATATTTTTTTCCTTGATGTTAACAAAATGGACGCGAACATAGAAGCAATTTCCTTAAACATTGTTTCCCAATTAAAAAGTATTAACTTCTCACAATGTCTTAATAACTCAAAAGAAGCAGCTATTTATTTTTGTTTAGGATATGTAAGTCACTCATTATGTAAAATAGTTTTTTGCAAATCATGCCAAAATATGTTCTCATATAAAAAACGAGAATGTCATGTTGATTTGTTCTCTTTTACCTCTGATGAGGAAAAAAACAGTTGGGCCGATCAAATTGATAGAGGTGGACTTACCCGTCCATCAGATCTTGTATTTCTAATTTGTTATGTTTTTCAAACTTTTTCAAAATTAAAAGATAACCACCCAATTTTCAATCAAATAACTTCATCTCAATAATTATTTATTAAAGTATTTTTAAATATTTTTGAACATGATCTTTATGCTTCAGGCAATGCCAAAGCAGAATGTGAGGAGAATCATACTTTAACAAATCTGTTCCAACTACAATTTATTCTTTCGAGATGTGCCTTCAATACGCATATTGGATATTCAAATTGGTTACAGGAAAGTTCAAATCCCTTTTTCACCACAAGGCTAGTTCATCCCAAATCAAGTTCATCGCAAGGAAAGTTTATATCAAGACAAGTTTATCCTGAGGAAAAAAAAATGCATATTTTTATATAACATGCAATATTAAGGGAAATGAGTACATTGCATAATTTACTCGTATAAGTTCAAAATGTTTTTATAATATATAACAAAAGTCTAAATAAATTCAGACAATCTCCACCAGGATTAATAATTAAATTCAATTTAGGAAAAATAAAATATTTTAAGCTATGAAGCCAATTTTGTGCAATTGGTGGTAAAGGGTTAAATAGCAGGGCTGTGAGTCGTATTTAAAAATACTGGACTCCCACTCCAGTATTTTGAATGTCCCCGATTCCGACTCCAATACACAATTTTATGATAATATACTTTATAGCCTATATAAGTACTATTATGTTATTTGAGTGTAAATACTATAAATATAGATTTAATTTATAGCTATAAAGGTAGTTATAAGTTATATATTGTAAATAATTGTGCCAGGGTTAAAGAAAGTATTTGGAATATAAGATATTTAACGAGATGAACAACAAATTAAATGGATCAAAATCTATCTATTGCTAATTCATCCATAAGTTTCTGAAAATAATTTATGCAATCGTAACCGAGGAACAAAAATAAAAACAACCTCTCAATTCAAAGTTACAACATGATGACATTGACTATTCACAAGGATAAGTAATGAATTAGTGGCTACGCTCTAAGTAACATAATAATTTAGACTTTAGAGATGTTAAGGAATTGTGTTTGTATATAGACTATATAGCAGGTCTGAAATTAGTGAAGTAAAAAAGTTAACTTTTAAGTTTAAATAATTAAAAAGTACTTCATACCTTTATTTATAACCTTTTAAAACCTTTATAAAATTTACGAACACTCAATCTAAGTAATAGATTAGAAATAAGTTACTCATAAATCTTGCATAAGCATATTGTAAAAGTTGTCATTCGACGTCTCATAATGTGTAATTTGAATTATAGCATTAACCATTTTTATTACCAACTAATATTTGAAATTTATACAAAGGAGTGGTGTAAACGTAGGCAATATAAATTTTATTGTACCACAGAATACCTATTTATTTATAAATTTAATTGGAAAAAGTAAAGCCTCAATTAATAAACACAGAATACTAGGCTCACAAAATACATTGTGACTGGTATTTATTTAATCATATATTATTAAACCATCTCTTCTTTCCATATCATTAAAACAATTATTTAAATAAATTATCAACATAGCAAACCAAGCAAATTAGCCTTGGCTAATTTGGCAAGCCGCCTTGTGTCTTCCGTAAAAGTCCTTTAATAAATTTATTAATATTTATTTCTAGACTGCTTTTATGTTGACTCGTATCATATTTGCTTTTCTGGCGTTTACGACGCTCCTACAACGCTCTGACGTCACTAAATAGCAAGTTTCCCCCTAGTCATTGCAGTGGAAAGAAAGAAAAGAAAAGTGAGACAACAATCATGTCAACATTGAATAATTTTAATTTATTCTGTACGTTTTTAAATAAAACTTATCGATTGCAATAAAGGTGAGTAAAGTAAGCAGTTCAAGTGAGTGAGCTATAGGGTATCAAACAGATTTCGTGACGTTATTTAAATTTATTGTGCTTTTCATATTGACAATTGCTTTTTGAATACCTTTCCCATTGCTGGGTTCATTGGTCTTCCTTTGGCTTTGACTTTACGATTTTCACCGGTATTTACTTCAAATTCAAGCACATCAGTTTAGTTTGAGTTGTGATTCTTCAATGTATTCCGTACGTAACTTGTAAGCATCGTCGTAGTTGTTGTTTGGATCCAACATAAAAAGTGAATTGTTATTGAAGTATTACCAAATTCCTATACTTCATAGTTCCAATTTTTGAACTGTTCCAAAGGCGTGATACTTTAGAAATTTGTGACCATTGTATTCATGTATATTCGTAATAGCTAACTTGACACGAATATTAATCTTCAGAGTCGTTCTTGCTTCTGTTACTTGTGGTGCTATAACTATTTTCCAATTTTCTAACTCCGAATTGAACACTACTTATTTAAAGATTTCAATTTTTAAAGCAGGACATTTTGACCTCAAAATCAGCAATAATAATGTTTGTACTATTGTAAGAGTCTCCTTGAATACCTCAAACATAAATGATGTTGATACCAGTTCCCAGAATGTAACTTGCCGGACTACATCATTTGGATGCACTACCTTTTTGTTTTTCAAACTTTATTCAATTTTTGGAAATCAAATTACTACCTATCAGCTTAGATGCGGTTGGATGTATTACTAAAAATACTAGCTACAACATTACATTTATGTTGGAACCGTTGAGTACTTTAGTACTTACATATACGGTAGAGGAATCCAAGTTTCAAAAGGATTATCAAAGAAACAACTTCTAAGCAAAACAGCTTATTAAGTTCACTAAACCTCGATGAAAAATTATTAAAATACGAAAAAATCCTTAACGAGAAATTACTGCTCAATCCACTAAATTTTGTATATAATGAGATTTAAAATAGTCATTTCCATAATGACTATATTAAAAGCAATAAGAATCATTTATGTAAATTTGGGGAAAATAATGTCTAGTTCACTAACAGAGTTTTAAAAATTACATATTTGTTATAAAGATAAATTACTGTTACCCTTAATGTAATATTTTATCAGCTTCATAGGAAGTTGAGCAAACTCCATCCTTTTGATCCAAACATAGATGAGATCGATTTACTAGGAGTAGGGATTTTTTTTAAATTTCAGTGATATATTTGAAGTTCCTTCTATTTCTTTAAACCTTAACTAAGATGACGACTATGCCTCATTAATTTATCTAATCAATAAGTCCTTTCGAAATTTACTCATCCTTCCAGATACGTGATTCCTTAGTCCTTAAAAAAGGAGAATCAGTAACTCTTTCTTCTTTATTTTATAATTTTCACAATTTTCCTTTTTTTTCTTTCATTCGAAAAATGTAATTAAACTGAGCAGGACAATGAAAAAATAATAAGAAAATCCGGTAAAGGCGGCAAATATGTCATGCAGCAAAATTATCTAGAACCCTTTTTTGAAACACAATATATTTATTTATTTATTTCGACCAACGGTGGTAAATTAATCCTACAAATGTCGATTTAAATTTTGTGTTTATAAAATATATATAAATTATTATTCGTAATTAGAGTAAATAATTTAAAAATTTTAAAATAACATGACGGTGCAAAGAAACAAAAAAAATCAACACAATAAAGTAGACTAAAAATATAAATAATATATATAGATATAAACTTGTCACACAAAAAATAATTGACTTAAAATTGCAAGAGGTCAGCCTCACTTCCCTGACAAAGACAAAAGGTATTGTTTTACAAAGACTTGTAGATCTGTATTAGAAACTATGCTTACAGATGTCAATTATTGTTTTGGTAGATAGATTATATTGTGAGTGGATAATGGAGAGTCTTTTTCGTGGCATATATGGGCTCTATTTATTATTCAGGGTGACAGAGTTAGGTTTATCTTTTTTGTTTAAAACTTAATGGAGTGTAATTATATCTTTAATACCACGTCTATGAGACAAAGTGTTGAGACCACGTCTTTTGATTTTGCATTTATAGTTCTTGTAATGAAGAAAAAATTTTCAATAACTACTTGGCTTGCACCTTTTCTGAGTTAATTGAAGGATTCAAGATTTCAGATCCGTACGTGAAAAACGGAATGACTTAAAGTTTATAAAGTTTTACCATCACAGAAGAGTCACCAGTTTTAAAGTTTCTTTTGATAATTCCCAAGTTTTGGTTGGTCTTCCTAATCAAGTAGTTGCTTCTTAAACCTTAGATCACCAGAAATGTAGATTCCTTTGTCTAAGTAATCATCTACCATCTTGAGACTTGGGTGGAATAACTCTTTTTTGGAGAAAGGAAACAGGACAAATTTATTGTCATTTTTGTGCATTCTTAGAGAAATACTCCAGTTAATAAATTTGATATAGACATAACTGAGAGAGTTTAAATCAGAACAGATAATCTTCGTGTCATCTGCGTATAAAAATGCGTCTTCTGAAAAATTATCCACTAAGTCGTTAAAGTAAATGTATAAAAGCGTGGGTCCATGTACACCAATACCTTGCTCAACAGATGAAGTAACGTCACAAGGGTCAAAAACCTTAGAATTTATAACTACACTCTGTATCTTCTTCGTAAGGCAGGGACTAGGCCACTGTAACAAAATAAAAACAGTCAAGGTTACAGTTACGACGACTGGTGATAATAATCCAGAAATAAATTAGATTTGAGGTACACAAAATATTAGGACAAAATCCGTGTTGCCAACTATAACTAAGTTTTTACTCTCAGAAATACAAAAATACTTGTACTTGAGAGCACTCGATTCTAAAGTTATTATTGTATAAAGAGTTTATATTTAAACATTTAATTAAAAATTAAACAAAAAAACGAAACAAACAAAAAACAGACCAGGTAAAATAATCACACGATTTACATCACTATTACTGTCCCATGTTTTATTCTAAAAAAATGAAAGTGTGTTTACAAAATGGGAAATTAAGTGGGAGCGATCTCTTCATTTCTTAAGCAACACTAACATTTTGCTTCTTGGTCTTAATTAAATAGGACGTTAGAAAATGTACAAATTGTTAATTGTACAAAATTGCAACTATTAAAAACAATTTATACAAATACTTTATGCAATTTGAAAAGATGAAAAACTTATTTGTAAATATTTCTTTTCCGATGTTTGAAATAACCTAATAAATAACAATGACAGCAAAACATATCCACAGCCTGCAGGTTTTTTTTACTCAACAAATTTTCCGAAATGAAAATACCCTGTACTGAAAATGCCTATCAAGTCATAATATAAAACAAAACATCTTGTAGGATCCGATCTTTCAGAGGAGCAAAATCAATTTTAGTTAAAAAAATTATTTGATGATGTTTATTTATTTTTAAAAAATATTGTTAGGTTACCTTTTATCATATATTAGATATGACCTATTGGGTACCCGACGTTGCTCAGGCTAAGCAGGGAGAGGGAAATCACATTGAAAATGTTGAAATCATCAGTGGTTAAATAAGCCTCTTTTAAACTATTTACCAAGACGAGTTTGATTTAAGTATTGATTAACAAATAAAAGGGATTTATAGACATCCTTTATAGATTGGAGAATTTCTGGATTTAGATAACAGGGCTGACCAAAAAGGAAATGCAGAGTTAAAGTTATTGTAGCCATTGTTGTTTCTGGTTGAATACTACTTTATGAAAAATCACTTGCATCACATTTATAATTAAGTACTTGAATGATGGTTCGATTTGAAGTTGTTGCATTAAAGAAACATGTTAGTAAGTCTATTTTTCAAAATACAAAGAGGTAATTATAAAAAATGTAAAATTTTGATTTCTTTGTTCCAAATGTACAAAGTTAATTTACTTTACAAACATTTAGCATTTATGCTATCCACCTAACTTTCTCCTTTTCATACCTAATCTTTATCTTTTTCGTCTATTTTCGGACTAAATCCAGGCACGCAACTTTTGTCTTTCTGTAGAAGTAAAGGATTTAACTTTAGCAAAAAAATACTTATCGTACAAAATCATTTTTTAAAGCACATAAAGCTTTTTTATAAATAAGAAAAAAAAAGTTTATGTTATGATTTTTTGTTTACTTCATACAGAAACCTTTCCGGACAAAGGGGAGGGGCAGGATACCCGGGAATTTTTTGTTGTAAAACGGATTTCTATTTACCATTACCAACTTTTAAGAGGTCAGAATGTGTGATAGCTCAATTTTGGGCTCCCGTGATATCCCCTAATGTACATTAATTACATTAAAAGGTTATGAGTTGTATACGAACATATACATTTTTTTAGGATTTATTAAAATATTATTTCTTGCAATGCTTACAATTTCCACATTTTTTTATCTCCATCTCCTTCTTCAAATATTTACTGTGCAAAATCACACCCTTCGCATGAAGAACACATTTTTTTTCTTTTTACAGGTCATTTAAACACATGTTCATGTAACATTATTTAAACACAAAAGTTGCACACTCATGAGAGGTCAAAATAGGTTTGATAAGTTACTTGTACAATCAAAATAGCATGCTGAGTTTGATAATAGAAAAGGGATGGATTAAAAGTTTAAAAAATTAATTAACTTAATGTTGAGTGATACCTGGTAATAAATTAGCCAATAATGTTGATGGAATATATTCTCCCAAATAATTAGATGCTGAAGAATCTTTGGATAAAGTGACGGATGTAGGAGAAAAAGGCAATGTAGGTAACAAATCGATATGTTGAGGAAAAGGTATATTTATTAATTTTTCGTTGGGGAAGTTCGTTTCATTTTTTATAGATAAAAAAAAAGTGGTTTTTTCCGTTGCAGGAAATCAATGGAACGACATTCTTCATAAGATATTCAATTCATTCCTACGATAAATTTTTTATAAACACCTTTCTTATATTGTTACCTTTTCTAGAATATTTTTTTTGAGAAGCCTCTATTGATAACCAAGCGAGAAGTTGAAGGTAAGTTGGAATAGTTGGTTCTACAGATATACCAGACTATTAGAGACAGCCAATGCTACGAAAAAGCATTTGATTATTTTTGCATGTAGATGATTGAATTTATTATTTGTCAAAATAAAGAAAAGAAATAAACATAATACGCAATTTTAAAAAAACCAAGACAAGACCATACTTTATTCACAAATACAATTTGGAAATAAGCAATATACTATGTATTTTTCTTTTTGCTGTTTTGATAAGTTCGCTCTTGAACATGTTTTCTTTTAGGGAGTTATTTTTTTCAGGTAGTAAATTTTCGACGTGCTTTTTATAAGAAAATACCTTATAGCGAAGATTATGTTATATTTAAAAAGGAAATGTTTGTAAAGTAAAACTAAGTATAGCAATTAGAAAATGAAAAACGGTTGAAATGTGTGTTCTTTCTTCTTTGTTTCAATATTTAATAAGTAGTTGTGTGCTAACATCTTTCTCTATAAAAAAAATTACGCCTACCTTTGGTATAAATTGCATAATGAAATAAAGATATATGAAGTTAAATATAGTTATAATGTTTTCCCTGCACAAATGCTATTTTAACTAAATTCCTTTCCCCCCCATTCATATAAGGGACAGCTGATATAACTGATATTAACATGGTCTTAGTTAAATTGTACCATTAGGGGCGTTTGCAGGATTATATCAATATTATATATATATATATATATTTTTTTTTTTTTTTTTTTTTTTTTTTTAGGGGAGCTTGTTTTTTTCTTTCTTTTGAAAGCAGCATATTTTTATCGAGTGATCTTTCTTTAGAAAAGAAAATTCTGAAAAAATTACTGCCATTTTTTCACGAAATGCTATTCTTTCTCTGGTAATTTTTTAAAATATTTTAATTTGGGGAGGGGTCCGACGTCCCTGACCACAAGTCTCGTTTTTGCCTTCTCCTTGTAGTCTTACAGAAATCCCATCTCTAGCTATTTTATTATTTTGAACTTTACCGTTCTTCTAGTTACTTCATAGAAGGTTTGCTTATCAACTCTTTTTATTAGTTTCAATTAATACTAAGTTGATAAGCGAGGATAAATTATTTATTTATCATCTAATAGTATGTATATAAGTCCAAACATGGAGAAAAATAAGTTACACAGCGATACCATCAATTGATAACATGAAAGTACTTCTATCCTTAACTATTCTGGTTGGAATTTCTCTTGGAGCCCAGGACATCAGACTATTTTCCAAAACAAATCTACAAGGGACTTCAAAAATTGTTGCAAGAAATGAAGAGGATTTGCAACTCATCGGATTCAATAACAAAGCCAAATCCGCATATTTATACGGGATCTGGCTACTGTATGAAGAAATTAATTTTAACAGAGGGAATTACAACAAAATGGTAAGCTATGTATGGGGCCGAAATGTTCAGATTAGTACACTGGGAGAAATCAACGGCAAAGTCTCATCTATTCGGTATTCGGGTGTAGATGACCTTTTTGCAAATACAATCAACTTTTACGAAGGACCTGGATTTATGGGAATTGAGCAATCTGTTCAAAGAGATTCTCCTAAGCTCAACTATGACAACTTTGGTAAATCCATCATCATTACTGGATGCAAACCATGGACTCTCTATGAGAAGGAAAACTTTGGAGGGAAAAAGATTTGTGTGTATCCAAATTTTTCTTCAACCCCATGCAAACCGGGCTTCTTGGAAAAACCCTCAGCTTTTGGAAATTTTGCCGATCAAGTCTCAAGTGTCAGACTTGGATGCTTCTCAAAGAGTTCCTTTGTTGCTGAACCATTTATTGAAGGAAAATCAAAATCCATTAATCTCTTTGACAATTAATCTATTATTAAAAGATACTATATGTCAAATACAAGAAAAATGAAAAAATATATTATAGTTCTGAGATTCTTAATATCAATTAAATAATAATTACAGAACATTTAAAGTACCAAAATATTAATCGAGGATTTTAATATATATAGTGCTATTCAGGATTACACATTTCATTTGTAATTATTTATAAACATTAGGCAGTGTAATTGTAATTCCTTCTACAAATTTCAACTTAACAAAATTTGGATCTTATTAAGAAGATTAAAAAGAATGATACTCGCATGACTGCTAAGGGTGTTACAGTCAAGTCTGGTTTTTCGATAATTAAAGTTTATTGTTTCTTTATCTCTGCATGCTCCATGAAAGACTGCATGTCAGGAGGATTTCCCTTGAGTGGGCTTGTCTTGAGTGTATTCACCTCAGATAAATGCTGAATTGTTCATTATAATATACCTTTTCCTGTCTCATTTTTTTAATAAACTCCTACCCCTATCAAGACCACATGATGTACGAACCCACTTATATTCATAACAAAATCCATTTGATTTACAACACATAATATACCAAAATTCCATTGGAAATTCAATCATCTCAAACTATAATTCTCATCAAAAGTGAATTATTATTCATCTAAAGAGCTTCATACTATTTATTGAGTGGAATTTACAATATATACCCCATTTTCAATAAAAATTCCGACTTTTACTTATCAAATAAATAAACATATGTCATTTAAAAGTTGATATTTTATAGTAGTTGTTGCTTGTGTAAGCAAATTGTACATGTTACTACAAAAAAGAATATATAAAACATTCATTGAAGATAATGCAAAAATGAATATTCTTTCTATGGTCGAGACATTATTAGCATAATTGAAAATTATAGCTGAAATAAGGTATCCTTACTCAACTGTACGGTTTTTTTTCAGAGTAATTGTTCTTAATTTACGTTGATTATATAAGATTCGGATAATAATATAACTTAATTTTCTTACTGTTTACACTCAATGTTCGAGAACTTTTGTAAGAGAAGAGGGCATGTTTTAAAAAAATGTGACTTCAATGTATACTTTACCCTCAATACGAAATCAACTGAAGAATTAACGTAATGGGGGTGCTTTAATAATAAATTTGTGGAATTTTAACTTCAATAAGTCTTGTTAAATCTGAGTTCAATTGAACTATATAAAATCTCAGATTTCCCCAAAAAATTTCACACTCGTCAATTAAATTTGTACCAAGTTATTATCTTTTGAATGAATAGAATATGTATGTGCCTAAATTTGATTCCAAGTTGTTAAAGGAATGTTTCATATAGCTAATAGCTTTTGCTTCTCAGTATACGTTATTATCATATGGTTTTAATTAAAAATAATCGTTTATGATTAATAAAATAGCAATGAATTTCAAAATATTAGTAACAACTTGAGTCATCATATTATTTAAATAGTTGACATGTTACTTTTAAACTTACAAAATTAAATCTTGTGAACTATTACAAAATATATTTAATGTCATATTTTTATTCATTGATTATATTAATTTCCTTATCTTTTTGATAGGATGACAATGTCATTGAAGTTTAACAACACTTTTGGTATAAAACTATTTTGACCTAGATTAAATCCTCAATAACATTTACTTATTCACATTTCTTTATAGGTAAATAATAGTATTTTATGTTATTGGAGTATTGAAAAAACTTAAAAAAAACAAAACATACGGATAAATTAATGTTTTGTTTATTATTACAACTAAATATCATATTTTACATGAAAAATAACTGAAATAGTTATACAAAATTTCGTCCCATCAAAAATAACCAAGAAAACAATTCATGTAAAATTTGTCCAAAACAGTTCCTTCATCTAAAATAAAATATCCTGAATCGATAAAATTTCCTTAAAATATTAACCTCACAATAGATTTCAGTAAATACATAATTCATTATATAAAATAATTATTAATTTTCTTTGATTAGTCTTATTTTCCTTTCATAATCATATTTGCTGTTAAAAATAGAAATTAATCTATTATGGGGTTTATGAGTTAATTAAGATCATAATTATTGTAAGAATAAAATTTAGTGGTAATTTTTTTATCTGTTAATAGTTTATAGCTTAGCTTTAACTAGCTTAAACGTTATTTCAATATTCTAAAATACCTCATATCATGAAATATTGTCGATAAGTCAGTAATCAAGAAAACAAATGTGACTATTTTTAACTAAGGTAAATATGACGTAGATAAAGATAATAAAACGAAAACACAGACATGGAGTATAAATGGCATTTGTTGAAAATTCGAGATTTAGAAGTAATTTTCAAAAATAAATTTCAAAGGTAAAATTATTAAATTTTATAAAATAATATTATTATACTTTTTCCTGTATTTTTATTACACCCCATTTTTTATCTCCTTTTTCAAATATTTACCATGCAAATCACACGCTTTGCATAAAAAAGCATGAACAAGACATTTTATATTGACAGTAATATTGAAGGAGTATCTTCTCCCAAGTAATAAGATAATGAAGATAAAAAATATGAAAAATCTTTCAATAAATTGATGGATGTAGGAGAAGATTTAAACGTATGCAAGAAATTGTTATGATCAAGAAAAGGAATATATATTATTTTGTACTAGAAAAACTGCTAGTAAAGAAGATTTCCATGGACAAAAATTGCCTTTATATTGATCAAACTTTATGATGAATAATAAAACATAATAAATTCGTTTAATATTATTTATGACTAATATTCCGAACATATTTGTTTATTCCGACTCTTGAGGGAGTATATTCAAGTGTGAGTAATGTTATTCCAATACAATTTCACTTCATTTTTGAAATTCAAACCAATCTTCTAATAAATGAATCGAAAGGATATAAAACAGCTTAGAGCCTCTTCAAATATGGTTGAATACTTCCCTATATCCTCAATAGCTACTGCCACATCACATAGATCCAAAGAACCCCTCCAACCAAGAAAAAAATGACAAATGCAAAATTTGACAAAAATCATATCAATTTGATCATTCATCTCTGACGTCACAAACTCAGAACAATTCCATTTAAAATCAGAAGAAACACGAAAGCCAAACAAGAACAGGAGTCATTAAAAAGAAGAAATGAAACAAACAGCACAGGCATGACAAAAATAGCAAAAATTAAGGAAGAACAAATATTGTTTCCATTTCTGCATCAATCAAACACTCCACCAAAGTTAAGAATGGGAAGAAAAATCACCAGAAATAGAATGATTCAAACAAAAACTACGAAATATATATTTTTGTAAAATTGCTATTATCTATTACTGGTCAATAAGAAATATTTATTTAAATGCATTATCAAACATTCATGGAGATAAATTAAAAATAGATTCTTTTTTGTTCTAATCAAATTAAACAAATAAAGGATATTAATTATAAAGTCATTTTAGACACAATTATGTGTTACTTGGTAAATCACAACAATATGTAAAGGTTAGAGCTTTACTTGATTCCGGGTCAAATACATCACTAATACAAGAAGCAACTGCCTTGAAATTAAAGTTAATAGGTTAACCCACGGCTTTAAAAATGAATGTGGTAGGTAATCAGAATATTGACATACAAAATTGAAGGTAGCAGTTTCAATTAATGAGTTTCGACAAAAATTATTTGTCGGAAATCATAACAGCTACTACACTAAAAGAAATTGGCGAACTTTTTCACCATATCGTAATAATCGTAAGAGTTATGGTTTGTACATTATACATTACATACATTATTACATTAAATGTGACTTCAATGTATACTTTACCTTCAATACGAAATCAACTGAAGAATGAACATAATGGGGGTGCTTTAATAATAAATTTGAGGAATTTTAACTCCAATAAGTCTTGTTGAATCTGAGTTCCATTGAACTATATAAAATCTCAGATTTCCCCCAAAATTTCCCATTCGTCAATTAAATTTGTACCATGTTATTTTCTTTTAAATGAATAGAATATGGATGTGCTTTCTTCGGAGAGTATCTGTTATCTTGTCCAAAATTTGATTCCAAGTTATTAAAGGAATGTTTCACATAGCTAATAGCTTTTGCTTCTCAGTATACGTTATTATCATACGGTTTTAACTAAAAATAATCCGTAATGATTAATAAATTAGCAATGGATTTCAAAATATTAGACACAACTTGAGTCATCCTATTAATTAAATCGTTGACATGTTACTTTTAGACTTACATAGTTATATCTTGTGAACTATTAGAAAATATATTTAATATAAATGTTTTATTAATTGATTATATTAATTTCCTTATCATTTTTATAGGACGCCAATGTTATTGAAGTTTAACCACACTTTTCGTATAAAACTATTTTGACCTAGATTAAATCCTCAATAAGGTTTAGTTATTCACATCTCTTTATAGGTATATTCTCGAGTATTAAAAAAATTTAAAAACAAAACATCCATACAAATAAATTAATATTTCGTTTATTATTACAACTAAATATAATATTTTACATGAAAAACAACTAAAATAGGATAAAAAATTTCGTACTGTTGTATCCCATCAAAAATAACAAAAAAAAATTCTTGTCAAATTTGTCCTACACAGTTTCTTCATCTAAAATATCATATCCCGAATCGATACGATTTCCTTAAAATATGAACCTCACAATATATTTAAGTAAATACATAATTCATAATATTAAATTAATATTTATTTTCTTTGATTAGAGTTATTTTCCTTTCATAATCATATTTGCTGTTAAAAATATAAGGTAATACATTATGGGGTTAATGAGTTAATTAAGATCATAGTTATTGTTTGAAAAAAATTAGGGATAATTTTTCTATGTGTAAATAGTTTCAAGTATAACTAGCTTAAACGCTATTTCAATATTCTAAACTACCTCATATCAAGCAATATTGTCGATATGTCAGTAATCAAGAAACAAATGTTACTATTTTTAACTAAGTTAAATATGACGTAGAGAAAGATAAAAAAGAAAACACTGATACGGAGGGATAAATGCCATTTGTTGAAAATTCGAGATTTAGAAGTAATTCCTAGAAATAAATTTCAATGGGAAAATTATTAAAAATTTGGTTCCATAAAAAAATATATACATAAAATGTAAATTAAGTCCATTTAGAGATTATCAGTGGTATTACATACATATAAATCTTTCGCAAGATCTTTTAAGATATTTTTTCCTACAATGTTTATAAGTTCCACATTTTTTTATCTCCTTTTTCAAGTATTTACCATGCAAATCACACGCTTTGCATGAAAAATGCATGAACAACTCATTTTATATTGACAGTAATATTGAAGGAGTATCTTCCCCAAATAATAAGATAGTGAAGATAAAAATTATTAAGAATCTTTCGATAAATTGACGGATGTATGAGAAGAAGTAAATGTATGCAAGAAATTGTTATGTTGAAGAAAAAGAATATACATTATTTGGTACTAGGAAAACTGCCAGTGGAAGATTGCCATGGAGGAAAATTGCCCATATTTTGATCAAAATTTATGATGAATAATAAAACATTATAAATTCCTTTAATATTATTTATGATAAATATCTGAACATAAATGTTTGTTCCGACTCCCGAGGGAGTACATTCAAGTGTGAGTAATGTTATTCCTATAGAGTTTCATTGCATTTTTTGAAATTCAATCCAATCTTCTAATAAATGGATCGGAAGGATTGGTAAGGCGGATGTGGGGGTGTAAATAGCTTAGGGCTTCTTAAAATATGGTTGAATACTTCGCAATATCCTTAATAACCACTGCCACATCACGTACATCCAAAGAACCCCTCTAATACCAAAAATAGTTTAATTCAGTACATTACATTTTAAACTACTTTTTTGTTTTTCTTTTGGAAATTATCATATTGTTTAAACAAATATCTATATTTTATAAATTCCTACAAAAAAATTATACAATAAATTCCTTACAATAATTTTTTAAGACCTAAAATAAATACAAATTATATAACAATTATTTTAGGTATAAAATTTCATCGTCATATTGGTCATATTTTCTAACATTATTGAGAATACTCTTTGAGTATCTAACTGATTTCTGTTGCAAATTATTTATCTAATTCTGTTAGTAAATAGTAAATGAAATAAAATTTTAATAAGTATAATTTTGTTTAAACAAATATTTATATTTTATAAATTCCTACAAAAAAATCATACAATAAATTTCTTACAATAATTTTTAAAGATCTAAAGTAAATGCAAATTATTTGATAAATCTTTAGGTATAAAATTTCATCATCATATTTGTCATATTTTCCAACATTATTGAGAATAAACTTATTAATATTTTGTATATTTTATTTTCTTGAAAAATATCACCTTGTAATGTAAGTTAATGCTGTGATATCTTCAGGAGGCTATTGCACCTCCTCTTAAGCATTATACTTTTTGAAAAGGCATTCAAATTATAAAAACTAAAATACAGTGGTAACTTCGTCGAGCCTGACAAGACAAAATCATTTCTTTGACGGAATTTTTTTCAATACGAAGCCGAAACCAAGACAAAAATCTAAACAAAAATTATGACAAAGATGAGACAAGGACGAAAATTTGACAAAAATCATGACGAAGACGTAATTCTCTCGAAGACAAAACTTCGACGATGACGAAATAAAAGATAACTAAGATGAAACAATGACGATGTCTGACGAAGATTATATTGTGACACTGACGAAATTCTGACATAAACTAAAGACTTATGATTACGAACCCAAAAATATCAATGCAAATAGTGATACTGTTGGTTCGTGCAACGTCCCCATTGCTTACAACAAAATCATAAATTTAATTAATAGTTTAGTGTTTGTGTATGTATGTGTTATTGGCAATGTGCAAAATGTAGGTAAGAGTGGGTAATATCCATAATTCCCATAAGCGCGGCAATGTGAAACATGCCCATCAAATTATAAAACTTCCAATAGAATGGTTAATCGTCATTTAAACTTCATTCACATTTTCAGCTGAAATAGATGTGGGTAATTTGATTATTAAATAATTTAATGCTTAAAATTTGAATGGTAAGGATTTGATTATAATACAATTTGACTACTATCAATTTGGTACTCTAGTATATTTCATTGAAATTGACATAGTTTTCACATCATCAAACTACTGTATGATAAAAAATTGTAACGAGAAATTATGTCGGATGGAAAGGAACAAGGCTTTAAGTGGTGCTATTGCACAGACTCCAAATAAATAAGTTCATCTGCAAAAAGTGACACCTCTGTAATAGAAAATATCATGATAGCACAACATACTTCAAATGTAGTTTCATTGGTGAATGTGTTTATGTTAAGGATATATTAAGTAAAAAATATTTATGTAATATTAGATATGTTAGGTATGTTCAAAAAGATGAATTTTTTGAAATAATTACATTGGATGTTGAAAAGTAATATCTAAATAAGTTTTTTTTTATGTCTATTTTGAACAACTAATAATATTTATATGAAATACGTAACCGTTAACTTCATATATTATTAAATAAGATCAACAATTTTAATTTTTTATTTGACCCTTACTTGTTGCTATAGTCATCTTGATATACCTAAATATTATAAGGTTCATTTAAATTTCTCACCTTTTTGTTTTATATTTTAGATTTAAAAAACAACTGAACACTTTGGCTGCAGAGGAGCTGCATACCAAACTTACGGATCTAAGTACAATACCAAAAAAAAGTTCTGCAACTAACGACCCAACCGGTCTTCACTTGCACAACCGATAAGCTAGGGTGTGTTACAGAATATTAAAAGGGTCCTTGTTTCTTAGGGAAGCGGGGGCAGTGGTTAATGATCTACATTTGGAACTCGCAGTTATGTTGCACAATCTGTGGGTGGGGTGTATTATAATATATTAGAAAGGGCCCATGATGCTCAGGGAAGTGGTGGGTAATGATCTACTTTTTAGACCAGTGGTTCACTTGTACAACCGGGGTGTATTATAATATATTAAAAGGGTTCATGATCCTAAGGATAGTGATGGGATATGTTTTGATCCCTCTTAGCATACAGTAATTTGATGATGTGAAAACTATGTCTATTTCAATGGAATATACTAGAGTATCAAATTGATAGTAATCAAATTTTATTTTAATCAAATCCTTACCTATTAAATTGTTAAGCATTGAATTATTTAATAATCAAATTACCCACATCTATTTCACCTGAAAACGTGAGTTAAGTTTAAATGACGATTAAACGTTCTATATAATTGGATGGGTATGTTGCTCATTACCCCTCTTATAGGAATTTTGCACATTGCCAATCACACCTATATACAAAAACACTTAATAATTAATGAAATTAACCATCAACATCACTATTTGCATTGATATTTTTTTGGGTTCGTAAGCATAAGTCATTAGATTATGTCAGAATTTCGTCAGTGTCATAATATAATCTTCGTCAGACATCGTCATTGTTTCATCTTAGTTATCTTTTATTTCGTCTTTGTAGAAATTTTGTCTTCGACAGAATTAAGTCTTCGTCTTGACTTCGTCATAATTTTTGTCAAATTTTCGTCTTTGTCATAATTTTTTTAGTTTTTTTTTGCTTGGTTTTGCATTCTTATTGAAAAAAAAACTTTCGTGAAAGAAATGATTTTGTCTCATCAGGCTTGACAAAGTTACTACTGTCTTTTAGTTTTTATAATTTAAATGCTTTTCAATAATTATAATGCTTCAGAAGAGCTGCAATAGCCTCTTTAAGATACCATAACATTAGCTTACATTATAAGGTGATATTATGCAAGAAAATAAAAAATATAAAAAAATTAATAAGTGTATTCTCAGTAATGTTAGATAATATGACAAAAATGACGATGAAATTCTATACTTAAAAGATTTATCATATAAATTGCTTTTATATTAGATCTTTAAATATTATTGTAAAAAATTTTGAATAATTTTTTTGTAGAAATTTATAAAATATAAATATTTGTTTAAACAAAATGATAATTTCCAAAAGAAAAACAAAAAAATAATTTAAAAATGAAAAGTACTGAATGTATATATTTGTTGGTATTAGAGGGTTATTTGGATGTATGTGATGTGGCAGTGGTTATTAAGGATATTGGAAAGTATTTGACCATATTTGAAGAGGCCCTAAGATGTTTATACCCCCAAAAACTGCAGTGAAATTGTATTGGAATAATATTACTCATACTTGAATGTACTCCCTCAAGAGTCGGAATAAACAAATATGTTCGGAATATTAGATATAAATAATATTAAACAAATTTAATATGTTTTATTATTCATCATAAAGTTTGATCAATATAAAGGCAATTTTTGTCCATGGAAATCTTCTTTACTAGCAGTTTTTCTAGTACAAAATAATATATATTCCTTTTCTTGATCATAACAATTTCTTGCATACGTTTAAATCTTCTCCTACATCCATCAATTTATTGAAAGATTTTTCATATTTTTTATCTTCATTATCTTATTACTTGGGAGAAGATACTCCTTCAATATTACTGTCAATATAAAATGTCTTGCTCATGCTTTTTTTATGCAAAGCGTGTGATTTGCATGGTAAATATTTGAAAAAGGAGATAAAAAAATGTGGAACTTATAAACATTGTAGGAAAAATATCTTCAAAGATCTTGCGAAAGATTTATATGTACGTAATACCACTGATAATCTCTAAATGGAATTAATTTACATTTTATGTATATATTTTTTTTTATGGAACCAAATTTTTAATAATTTTCCCATTGAAATTTATTTCTAGGAATTACTTCTAAATCTCGAATTTTCAACAAATGGCATTTATCCCTCCGTATCAGTGTTTTCTTTTTTTTATCTTTCTCTACGTCATATTTAAATTAGTTAAAAATAGTAACATTTGTTTCTTGATTACTGACATATCGACAATATTGCTTGATATGAGGTAGTTTAGAATATTGAAATAGCGTTTAAGCTAGTTATACTTGAAACTATTTACACATAGAAAAATTATCCCTAATTTTTTTTCAAACAATAACTATGATCTTAATTAACTCATTAACCCCATAATGTATTAACTTATATTTTTCTTCCCATTCTTAACTTTGGTGGAGTGTTTGATTGATGCAGAAATGGAAACAATATTTGTTCTTCCTTAATTTTTGCTATTTTTGTCATGCTGTCTCAGTATCGAAATATTTATCCTAACGGACGGACAGACACACAGTATTATATCATATTATAGTAGATTTTACCTTGATCCGTTTTTTCAGTTGACTCTTTCTGACTGTAATTATTAGTCCAAAAGGGTATAAATATATACATCTTCTCTTGCACAAAAAGGTATAACATGCCAGTACTTTACATAGCTTCCATAAGTTTTTATTTTTTTCTTCCTTTATTTTGAATGTCGAGATTTGGAGTAGACAAAAAAAAAGAGGTTATCGTAAATAAATTATGTAATACAATATTTAGAAGCAGCTTAATTTATAATTTAAAAAAATAATAATACATATATTTGCCTCTTATCGTTTCTTTGACGATCAATTATTTATTTATTGATATTGATTGACATATATGAAATCAGATCAAAATATATATAAAAATAAAATTTAAGATTTATGACTCATAGATAGTCAAAATAATATGTAAATGCTTTTCAAACTGAGATACACAGGATCCCGTTAGTGGTACATGGAGGAGAACTCCTGTGTTATAAGTGTGTGAAGTGAATGTTTTCCCTTTCAAAAATTGAGTAACATACCACTAATATTTTTAGTTGAAATTAAAAATATATTTTTCAAATCATAACATAAATGAAATTAATTTTGCCAAAGCATGTTTCGTTTAAAATAAACAACTAAAATTGTTGAAACGAAAAATTGTAGTCACTGCCTTGCATTGAGGAACTACAAAAATAGGTTTAGCCTCTACTTTTGTAGTTTTAGTTGATCAAAATGGAGGCACCTACTATATTTTTAAGGGGTATACACTGTATAAAGTTGAAGGACCACTTTCATGGTATGTTAAAGAAGATTGTAAAATGTGATTATGGGTAAAAAATAATTCTTACTGAATATGTCATCATAAATCAGTTAATTGTAAAAATTCTTAATTGTAAGAAAACCAACTATTTTGAATCAATTTAGAATTTGGCTAATATCCAATAGCTTTGTGTACTTTTTTTTAATAGAAATAATGTAGACATATATAATGGAACTTCAGTCAAAAGTTGAATGGGACAATTTCATACCCTTGAATAAATGGTTGCTACATACATAATAGGTTCTTTTTTTTTTGCACCAGAAAAAAAAAAAATGAAATTTCAATTTTCACATGTTTCTTTTTTACCCATAATTTTTTTATTTTTTTTATTTTGAATTAATTTAGAGACTCTTGCCAATTTTTATTTTTAACTCAACATCTTTTTTAGTCCCCTTGAATTCCAATAAACAATATTTGGTTTGTCGCAATAGAATATGCCCCTGTCGTAACCTGAACAGGTTCAAAAAAGTCACCCATGCAATATTTCAGCCTCCTAATCCCAATGGTCACCCATTAAGGACAAACATACACAAAAAGTTTACTATTTTTGCAGAGAATATAATTATTAGAGTGTAAAATGAGTGCCTTGAATGATCTCATGGGTGCTTGCTCTTTTTTTTATGAAAGGGGGGATGAGATTTTTAATTCTTGGATAAATATCAAAGATGAAAAAATTTTAATCCACCCAAGAATTTCATCACATGACCTTTTACCATTTAAATTTTTCTTCCAAAAAATAATTTTTTCATGGTCCAGACAAAAATTATTGAATTTGGAGGGGAATAGGCTACAGCCACTCTATTCCCTGATTTTGCATATACAAGTTATAAAGGCATTTTAAAAATTGAATGTTAAAGTCTGAATAACTTGAAACAATCGTCACAACGAGTGATAATTAAATTAGTAATATATCTATATTCAATTTAGGAGAATATCTTAAATCTATAGAGCAAATTGTTGCAATCTGTAGTTAAGGGTTAATTTAAGTGTTTCGTTAATTGTAAGTTCTCATTTATAATAGAAACTTATTTTCAAAGATAATTATTAACTATTAAAGAATAATTAAATCTTACAATTAAAAAGTAGAATATCACTCTATATCATTGTTACTTATATTGATATTAAGATATATTCCAAATGTATGTTTTGTTAGGGACGAATTTTCCTCGTGATGAACTTTCTCCAATTATATTCAAAATTTGATTGAAAATTCGTGTCTGCTCAGAAAAGAAGGAACGTAACCTTGAAGACACGTTTTCCTGTCAGTTGTTGCCGGTTGAGTATTATCTTGCCTATATCGACAAATATAGACGATAAAAATATTACGGTAAGAGAAAATTATTAAAAATAAGACTCAGTACTTAAAATTGCCCATCAATGGTGCCCTTAAGTAAAACTTCGTCATGCGTTATTCCCGGGTAGTGTTTGAGCATGCCTGTTCCACATTCTAAGACTTTAGATAAATCATTATTAATTAAAATAAAACAAGATACTTTCCTAAAATTTTAATGTTTCCAACAGCTTTAGAAACACTTAATAAATCCAAAAATTAAAAGTTAAGAATTTATAATTTATTATATTTTAAATTTAATATTCAAGCATTGATACACAATAAATATGAACCCAATATTTTTGATTTTCAAAAAACTCAAAATAATTTATAATAATGAAAAGTAAGTTATTTGTCTCTTAATATAACATTTCACAGAGTATTAATGACAAGTACTCTTAAATGCATGATATAAATTGTTTTTCCTAGTTAATTTGGCAACTTTATCTCTTTCTAAATATAACATATAATTTAAATAAAATGTTTAATTAGCTAACATTAAAAAAAAAGTGTACATGATAAGAATATTTATTTCTACAAACATTAATGTACAAATCTAAGTTCTTATATACAAGTAAACAAGTTTATCTAAATAAATATTCTTACATTTTCAATTAGTATCAACTTGATGTTGTACTTGAGTGTACATAAATGTACTTATTTGAATACATTATGACGGAAAAGTCCCTCTCATTCCACTTCTAAAAGATAACAATATCAATAGAGTAACGTTCATACAACATTTTAATAGTTAATAAGTCTTTTGTTACTAAAAAAATCGTAAAATTTAGGTGTCTTAATAACAAAAAGCATGTAAACTTGAGGGTATTTTTAAGTAAATCTTTTGGAAGATTCAATCTGAGTTTTTGATATGATTATTTATTTAGTTATATATTTCAACTCAATTAGTCCATTGAGTTACGCCGTTTCACCAAATAGCTTTATAAAAAATGTTTTGTTATTTTGTTTTGTTTAGAATTTTATCTTTGTTTCATTTCCTTAGATTATTAACCGATTATTTTAGTATTATAATAGTTTAACTCTCAGCTATAACGCTTATTTATGTTTTTTCGCAATTCAATTCAAATTCTCTCTTTGTCTTGGATAATGAATAATGATGATAGTGGAGTATGCCTTCCCATTTTTGGGGAAAGGAAGACGCGGCTCAATTTAGATACTGACATCGAACTTCCGGATAAGAAAGTGCTAGAATAAAATTTGAGGACAACTTTGTTTTCCCTCAAGAGGGAGCTCCGCGTCATCACACTGCTCAGACCCAGACCTTCCTGAGATACATCTTTACGGCTTTTGAGACCTCAAAAATGTATCTGAACTCCTCTCCAGATGCCAGCCGGTTAGCATACTATATCTAGGTGCATCTGAAGGAGGGTGTTTGTACTCCTCTCGCGAGTGTCCAGTCTCTAGAAGCTTCCACCAAGAAGGAGTGGACCAACCTCGCTCCATAGAAAAAGGCAAGTATACAGAGAATGATGATATAAAATTTCACGAAAATGTAAGAACATTCTACAAGATGAACCTCATTATGCAACTGCATTTTTGCCGTCCAACTAAAACCAACATAAATTATTAATATTAACAATATTTCGAAAATTTCAATTATAACCTTCATTCACACTTGAATTAAATCATTTTCAAATTAAAGGTAATAGTAATTCGTAAAAAACATTCCAGTTTTCGAAATATATTAATTACAGTTTTTACAAAATGGGTCTAATTATACGAAAATCAATTTAAACGAAGGATCTTATTTGGAAGCTAAGTTTTCTTCAATATTTTTTTCAGTTGCTATATATTACAGCTAAAACTAAAGTATAAACCTTATGCTAGGAGGGAGGGAAATAGCCATCGTTTTTGTTTGCCAGAGTATATTCTAAGCACTCTATAAAAAATAATTTTTAATCCTGGCCAAGAAAAAAATGCGTTCTTAACGACCGCCACGAGCCAACACTATAGCATTACAAAACTGTTTCTCTTTGTATCACAAATATATTAATACTGATTTAAAATATAAATCATGAAATAAATTCATATTAATTTGAAGATAATATTGTGTTAGTGTTTAATTTTGTGACTTAATAACGTAGCTAAACTTTATATTTGATCATTTTATACAAATTATGAGCTTGACACAAAAAATCATGCTTTCATTTTCATTTGAGGAAATCAGTTTTTTCTAAATTTATTTAATAATGAAATGTATTATCAGACGTCTATTTATTTAATGTTTCCCACGATTATCAAAATCTAAGAATTTAGAAACAATAAAGTTATACTTCAAATGAAGGAACTGTATCTTAATTTGAAAACAAAAAATACCAGAACCTCCCTAGCTAGCCAGACTTTTAACTAAATTAAACAGAAATTTAAAAGTCATTGTTCTTCCCAATGTAACCAAAAACTTATATCAACAAAGAAATATGTTTTTTGGTGTTAGAATTTTGAAGTTTTCAGAAGATTGATCCCACTTAACCAAAGAAATTCAGAAATTTATAATATAATTTCTGGGACAAAGTAATTGGAACATTACGAAATACAGTTTGAAAAGTATTTGATGGTGATGTCATAAAAAGTTGAAACTATCATGAATTGGCAACTTTGGATTGATAATATTTTTATCTTGGACATTGAAAGTTGAATATACATTAACTGGAACCAATAAATCAATCCAATCATGTCCCAAGTCATATACTTTATGGAATCGTTAATATTGAGCAATTTACATCAATGTATAATTATATAATAACTTCAAAATATTTGTTTTCAAAAATTTAAGGTTTTGATTGATTTATTCAATTTAACTTCTAATTTTCTTATGAAAAATTTTATAATTAAGCTAGGTAAGGCTGCATAAAAAATGTTCTGAAATTAAATTTCATTAAGGTCGTTATTTGACTAATTGTAATAAGTATTAAAAAAGTTGCATAGTTTAATTAATATAAAATAACTAAAATAACTTAATGAATATGATCCAAAGGGGTATAATGATTTTTATAAGATAACTTCCTTATGTCGATACTATCCAAAAATGTTTTTTGTTCAATTCCGCAAGGAAGTACCTTCAAGTAGTAAAAAATATTACAATATATGAGGAGGAGGGGTGGTAATAAATAGTTTGGGCCTCTGAAAATATGGTTGGATACTCTCCCTCCTTGGATTTGCCAGTGTCCCGGGGGTAGTGTGGGGCCTTTTAAAACCAGCGTCAATTAATCCGATACATCTGATGAACCTCTATAACACCACAATTTAGTAACAAAGCTCCGGGTTCGCCAGGGTCGCAGGGGTAGTGTAGGAAAGTTACATGAAGCTGTAACAAATATATTGCATACAACCCTTATCCTAGCTCACTTTGATTCAAGGAAGAAATTAACAATAGTGACAAAATAATTGATAATATTAACAACTATTTGTGTGTTTGCTTCTGCTTGAGAATAATATAGAAACTGCAACACTTGCTTCCAGTCAGCACTGAACACATTAATATCTGAGTATATATTTGTTATTTTATTAATTTGTTATAAATTATATTGTATGTCTTACTTTTTTTAGAAGAGCTTCTCTCATTTCAATTACCCAAAGCAAATCATAATTACCCATAAATCTATGGACAATTGTTCTTGTAAGTTTTGAAGAGTCAAACTTTGAACGTTTCACTGAACTTCCCTCGGTTTATTTAAAAAAAAAAAAAACTTTTGGATTTATTGGGCCATTAGGTGTGTCAAGTTTTATTTTGACAAGTCATACGACTAAATGTGCTTAAAAGAAAAAAAGGTAAGATTTATAAAACAATTACTATATTTCATCAATTGTAATTAAGCAAATTACTCATGAAATAGTAAGACAAGAAATATAAAAGAAACTTATGCATATATTTCGGATAATATTTTTTATATATTCAACTTTGCATCAAGCCTCTTGTTGTGTGCAATGTACAAGTTAAATAAAAATCTTTTCATTTTAAAAATTATAATTTTACAAGGTAGCTAAATATATAAATTAATTATCCCAGCATGGCATTGAATTTCAAAATTTTATCAGGAAAGTTCCAAAATTACATCATTTATGTGTATTTATTAAATAGATAAATTAATACAATTTCAAATTTAACACTTTCAGTTACATATATTTACAGCTCTCTTTCTATGTACTCGTAAAACATCGGATATTATTCCAAGTGCAGGTTACAATATATTCCAAATCCAAGATGTTAATAACAATTGCACCATATGGATAGGTTGTGCCGGACACATTAATTGTTAATATAACTATTTACTGGGCCCATCAACATCAAATTACTCAATTATTGTGAGATCAGTGTCTCAAAATTAATTGATCATTCGGAAAGGTTGATTTTTTATACTAATTTGATATGGTATAATCTACGTATAAGTCAAAAATAAATCAAAATAAAAAATATAAAAAAAATTCGATTTATGGACAAAAATAATACTTGATATGGAAATTTATGTGCAATTGACTTACAGATTGTTAGCTTTCCTTTGATATTTTTCGACTAAAAAGAGGTTATTATATCGGAATTATTATTTGTTAAAAATAAAAATATATTTAAAAAAAAAAAAAACCTTTTCCATGACTTGTTGCAAAAAAAATCTATACTGCTGAGATTTCAAAATATTTTTTGTGGTTGCAAAAGTCTCAGAAGTTCTTACAATTCTTATTTTGTCCGTCCAAAAAGTATTTTAAGTAATTAATGTATGACCAGGTTTCTTTAACACATTTGATATATTTTTTGATATATAAATGGACACTCACAGTATCGTGAGTGTTACAATCAGATATTACTGCAAAGTTAACATGTTTTAAGCTGGTGTTTTGCTTGAAATATCCAACGAATGAGTGAAGTGTTACCATTTTAATTGTTCCAGTGAAAACTTTGCACCTCGTACTGAACAACGAAAGAAAGATTCTTAGAAAAGTCACAAACCTGTACCATTTCTCTATCTTCTTAATCTTTCTTCACCCTTTTAAAGCTTGAGGATTGCATTTTGGTTATAAATGCATGCAGTCAATATTTTTGAATACTTTTTGTAAAATCTTTGACGAAATCTCGATTAGATTTCACTAATGTTTCCAGTTGTGACCTAACTGTATGTATCCATCTTCGATTAGTTATTACATTAATCATATTTTCCTCCAAAATCTGTGACAATATTTTTTAAATTTTAATTTCGTCACGACACATTCCACATTGACGGAGACAGCATTCTATAGAAGGAGATTGTATTGCAGAATAATAAGGAAATCATCGAGTGATTGAAGTCTAACATTATTATATTTTGAACTTTCCATCCAACAGAGTTTATTGAAATTAGCTCCATGGATCTCCATATTTTCGTGAACTATGCAAACGCATACAGAATGTGTCCCGGAACTTCCGATGAGTCACTTGGAGTAAAATGTATCTCCACCAATTCATCCAAATGAGCTATTATTAAAAATGTATAAGATGTGAGATGTTAAAGTGTCGATTTATGTATTTAATATTACCTTTATTAATATGATAAAATTATTTACACTTAAGTCAAAATAAATACACACCAAAATCAAGATACAAGTATGTTTGTCAAAATAAAATTTTGATCTATGTCTGGACCATAAAAACACAGAAATTAAATTCAGTGTTCCTTGCTACAAGGAAAATCCTGCTAATTTGTATTGGTAAGACCGGGAACTGATGTGTTGACGTCATAGTTAACAGCCCTTAATTTTGACAGCAAAATATTTAGAATCCTTCTTTTCTTAATTCTACGATCTTTACATCCGCCTGTAAAGTTGTATCTTCTTTGTTTTTACGGAATATCAGTCAGCGAATTCTATTGTATACCTATAAAAAATAAAATGGTATTTGTATTGTTAATTAAATCCATTAAGTTAAGAATTATTTATTTGTTTTTTAAGGATTGAAGGATGTGCGGGTATTTTCTAAAAGCGATTTTGATGTAAACACATGGATCAATGATTCCTTATCCCAAGAAGGCGGTGGCGTGGACTCCGCTACAGACAAATCAGCCTCCACGTTGGTCATGAAGGTTAAATTACTTATCGTTAAATTGAACGGAAATCTTGAAGCAGAGTCTGGATTTCGCATTGTAAGTCTTCCCCGTGCTCTTCTTCGAGAGAAAAATGTTTTCAATGAACACGCTGAAAAAATTTATATTAAATTTGTAAAGGACTTGGATCCTTAGAAATATTTTAGGAGTTTGCTGTTTTCTAGCATTTGGAGCCATATCTGTCCGATGATAACATTGATCTCTCTTGATCGTATCAGGTAAAATTACAATAATGAGAGCTTAATTTTTTAATTAATAATTAATTTATAGGAATTTATTTTCCCTATTATGATTCCATTTCTCCCAAGATGTACCTCCAGTTATTTTTTTTTTTATTATTATTAATCTGCAACCTGTGAATGTTACATGGAAGAGATCCTTAAAATAAGTTATCTGCCTAAAAATGCGATCAAGCAATTTTGTTACATACATTGGTTATTTACTTGATATTCTTAAGGATCTACGCCATCCTCTATCTGAACGCCTTGATTCTTTGATGATACTATTGAAAGTTCCTTACCAGGAACTATCTTAAGTTTCTAACAAGCATTCCTCAAAACTGGTAACATTTATGCTAAGTGTTCGAGGCTTATAATGAAATTGTTATCCGTCTAATTTTAGTTCTTTTGTTTGTGTTGATTTTATGTTATCTATTTTCAATTAATTAAATAAGTGACAAAAATAGATAGATTACTTTATGATGACTTATGTCGTCATTGTCTTGGATTACCTGAGATTTGAATTATTATAAAATAATCCTGATCAATCAATCGAAGTTGATTTTGAATTCAATATTTATCATACTTGTAGGTATATTAACATTAAATATATATCCATAGTCAACCTAAGATTATAAATATTATTGGATTTCATGGATTTTGTCATATTTTGGAAATAAAAAAAATACTCACCAATTTCCGTCCACTAATTTCTGTATTCAATTCACACCACATATAACATAAGACCAAAGTAATTACATTTCAAAATTAGAGAGTGTATGAAGTAAAAATTAAGTCAAGACTATATTATGTTGTAATGAATTTGATGAGTCCCTAATTGTCTTTTATGACAGAAAAACTTAGCTAACTACCCTCCCCTTACAAAAATCCTACAAAAGATCCGAAAATAGTCTACTGCTGATTGCTTTTGAGCCCAAAGCCAAAACTATCATTTGTATTAATTTTTTAAAGTGAGATCAATAATAATGTCGATAATGATTTATAAAAGATAAAGGAGTGAAAAAAGCTGGGAAAATGACATTAATAGAATATATTTTATTAAAGAATATTAGATTGGAATAGATGAGAGCAGGGATTTCTACCTTTTAGTATATTTGGCCACATTGCCACTTGAAATATTTTAATGGGCCCCAGAGCCTATTAAATTAAATTACATGAAAAATGGGTTCTTAAAACAAAACTATTAATACATATTTAATACTAATTCAGGCTAAAAAAGGCCAATCTAGAAAGCCTGGTCAGTGGCGTCCGTTGGACTATATTTTTGGGGCTTGGTTAAATGATAGTTTTTGAATTAATTTTTCTTCTCCGCTGCAAAATTTTATCGAATGACATTTTTTAGAAAATAAATACTTAAAAAATATGTTTTCTCACTAAAAAAGTTTAACCTGGTAGGGAGAGGGATCTCTTTTGAATACAATATTAAATCTAATATTATTTTAATAGGATGAGTTTACAATATTAATGTTTTGTGATCCAGTCTGTCCGTGGGGGATATTTCTTGTAGGAACTATAAAACAATCAAGAAGTTAACCTACCAGAAGAGGTATTTCATAACTTCAATATTACTGATAATTATTAATGTAAATCGTAAGCATTTTTAGCTGGCTCGGGTTATTTGTCCGAATTGGTAATCTGAAGAGTATATTTTCATTTCCTTAGATATTGTCTTTTTATTTAATTCCTGAATAGTTAAATTCCTTTTAAATCGATTCAGGTATTTTTAAAGCTGAATTGAACATTCGTGTGTGCTCATAAAGACGAAGTGTAACCTTGAAAATTTGTTGGGGAGTTATAATTGTAAGTCCTTATTGGACTCAGAGAATTGAACATCACCATCTGAGTAATTTGTGCCCATGTCCTTGTTTATTTCCTTCTTCTTCTCCTCCCTCGTCACAGGTGAAGGTAGCTCATCTCCTCCAAAACATTCTTCAAACTTGTAATATATTCTTATAGTTCCTTATTTTGGACTTCTTCCCTTGACCTTGTTCTATCCTTCACTCCCCATCTATACATATCTATTATCTTCGGTACTCTAATACTAAAGTACTCCACTAGGGTAACATACATGTATATACAACATCCCCCTTTTTTACATTTACAATTATTTTTTTAAATACAAATATACAAGGGTCCATCTTTTCTCCATTCTAAACTCCACCTTTCGTACTTGTGCCAGAGTTCTGACATATACTTGCTTTCCTAGTCTACCGCTCACCCTTCTCCCATTTCTCTTTTCGATTTATCCCTATTTATTTATTTGTTTAATTTGAAATCTTAAGAAGAGATTTTCTTTGACTTACCAGTGGTCATTGTTATTTATTTCATCACTTCCTTTCATCTATATTCTATTATATTCCCCACTTGAGCCATCATTCGTATGTTCTCATTTGATGCAGATCTGGGACAGAGTTATAATGCTAAGTCGTTGTTGGACTAAGAGTAGAATTCACGATTGATATTGGAGAAATTCATCCATCGGCTTTTGTTTATTTCCTTCTCCTCCTTTACAAAGCTGATTGTAGCTGATCTAATAAAACTTCATAATAGCAAATCTGCTTTTCTTCAAACCTGTCTTCTAATTGTGAGGGTTACTATTTCATTTTGAGGATCTTCTTTTTAACATGCCCGAAATACGATACTATGCTGCTTTATCAAATTGCCCGGACTTTTGGTGATTGCTATATCCGTGTCCTGAATAATCCCATTTTTCGACGTCTACTGCTGACAGGGAATCTCTTTATACTATGACAGTCACCACACTTTTAATCTTGTAAAGAAGGCTGGGGAGTACCCTACGTCCTTCATGTTCTCCTTAATACTCACTTAGGCTTCGGGCAAATCATAATTCCTTTGCCCTTTCGCTTTCGTGGGGACAAAAAAAAAAATCTATTGTTTATTAACTGGAATAGTCTCATCTTTTAATAAAGTAACCTAGTATTTTAAAATATTCACCCTAAAGGAATCCAGGGTCATTTATAATCACGTATACATCGTACACTTTATTAACGTATTTATTGTATATTTAAAGTTTTCTTGAATAAAAATTAATTCATAAATAAAAATAAGTAGAATTCTAGCTATCAAATTTCATAAGTTTCCATTTTTGAAAGTATTTTCCATGATGCATAAATATTAAAAAAAATTTATTCAAATTAAATTAAAGATTCTGAAGAAAAATGTAACATAATTTGTTACAAAAGTTTGTCTCTTTCAACATCCCTCTCTCTGTCTATTTTCTTCTAACCTTAATTCTTTGTTTCTACCCTTTGTTAATATATTCACAATGTAAATCTATTTACATAAATAATTAAGTAACAATATTGACTATTTTGAAAATTAATCCCCCAAATTTTTGACTAACATTTAATTTGTAATATAGGTACTTTCATTTTCCCCTATAAATTATGAGAGGTCAATCTTACTAAACAAAAATTCCTTTTTCTAGATTGCGAGAGGTCGACCTTTGCTTCTTCAAAGATAAATGCATTTAATTGCAGATTTGAACAACTATGAGCCTTTCAACGAGAATACCCCTTAAGCTCTCCCCACCAATACTTCGTTAACTTGAGTCGTGCTTCTCTTTAGTAATTGAATCAGAGTTCATGGACACCATTGGGGTTCTGGTCGAGAACAATCAAATAAGCCCAACGAAAAAATTTCACGTTTAACTGTGAGGTCTTGGCAGTTAAAGATACTTTAGATGGTCATAGGGTTCTCCATTTTTATGGTTTTCTGTGACCATTGGTTGTTAACGACTGCTTTGGAATCGTTGAAACCCATCTTGAATTGCAATAGAACACAAAGCCTTTTCCATTATTGCCAAGTTCATTTGCAGTATTATGTCAAGCCTGGACAGTCAAGCTTCTTTGGTGATACATTACATGGACTCATAGATCAGCTGCTACATCCTTGGCTCCCTGCACTTTTGCCGTCAAAGTTACAAAATAGATCTTACGCAGTAATTATCGATATGTTATATAGTAGAGAACTTGCCTCCTTTTAATGACGTGATTCAAGTTGAAGAGGTAATCGATCCCGGTGCCTTCAGTTTTAGTCAAGGCATTTAACAACCATTAAATTTTAGAGTGCATATTGTTGATACACAATAATAATAAAATATGAAATACTAATGACGTATAAAGAGAAGAGGGGAATACTTTCTAATTTTTTTTTAGTTAGAAAAATAAAACCGTCTTCTAGAACAGACTTATATGTTCGAAACGTGATAAAAAAAAAAGGAATCCTTAAAATATCATAGAGGCCTCTAAGGTCAACCCAACAATGAATACATCAGAGTAAGGTAAGAAGAAGGTGCATCCGTCTACTGTGAGCAAGGCAATCCCAAAGTCTGGAAGAGGTCCCTTAGAGGAATTGAGAAGCCACTCCTGTCTTAACAATGATAGTTTGGAAGTACTTAAGAGATAAATAGTAATTGTTATTGTTGACTTAAGAATTATTTAGGCTGAATGTTAGTAAATATCTTAGTTTGCACATTTTTTTAAAGGAGATTATATGGTTCAGAGCAGAAAAAAAGAAGGGAGAACAGGACAAAGGATTTTCGATCATAATATGTTCAATTGTATATAAAGAAATTGTATTCATTTAAACTTCTTAATATCCCAGGAAACGCAGGTCCACCTACGCTAGTTTGTGATGAAAATCATATGTATTTTTAGCTCGTTCTTTTTCTTGGGGTTACCAAACTCCAAGTAATATTTTGGAGCATGAGTTCCCATCACTCAAAGACTGAATCTTGTATCCGCCGTTAGATGTTCAACTATGAGCTTCTAACTTTATTGTTATATATAATAAATCATAATTACACAACATACAAAAATCTTCAAAAGTTCCTCCTCCATTGATCTGTCTACATAAGAGATACAAGTAGTGGTATTGAAGATTTGTCACGAAATTATCATTTTCAGTCCTTCTTGGAGTCAGAGTAAAGTCGAAGATCGACTTTGGAGTAGCTTGTTAGGGTTACCAAGTTGATTGTCGGAGGGATTGTGCTGGAAGGGTAGAAAATTTAATATTTCAACAAATTTAAATTGGATTTTTTTAATTTTCAAAAATATTTATAAATATATATACAATCCTCCAAACTTCTTTGATTATATTATTGAATGGTGATGTAATTATTTTTAAAAAGCTTTTTGATACTTGAAAATAAAAAAAAAATAAAAAAACGTCTCGCAATAATTTGTTGTACAAAAATTATCGGTTTCCCCCTATGTCTATAGTGCTACAAGTTAGTATGTCTTATTGAATGGTGAATCCAGATATTATCTTTCTTCTTTACTATACCAATTTTAAATAAACATACAGCGTTATCATTCGAACTTAATTTAAAGTCAATAATGGAGAGCAAATTATTTTTGCAGATTAAATCTTATTTATCTACAGTGATTGAAATTGGCATGTTAACAGCATGTAAATTAAAACATTATCAGTTTTCAGTGTCCCATACCTCCAAACAGATAAGAAGAAATGAAGTATATAAAAAGTTTCTATACTCTACTAACATTAGACTCGTATTCCATCAACATAATGAAGTTATTCTTTGCCTTTTTTTTATCTATTGCATTCTTGGTAAGTGATTTATAAATAAATATCCTGAGCTATCACGCAATACATTCCCTTTCAGCAATCATCTTCAGCTGAATATGAAGGTAAAAGCTAACAGAAACTTTTATGTATTTTTAATACTTTCTGCTACGTATGTGTTATAGATATTTGTGGAATTGAAAATAAGAAACTCTCCTCGAGAATCATTGGTGGACAAGAAGCTGAACCCAATCAATTTCCATGGGTCGTTGCTATCGAAATTAAAAAATATATGGAGTCTGAACTCTGTACAGGATCCATTGTGAATAAGCAATATATTCTAACTGCAGCCCATTGTGTGCATACATTTAATAGATTCGGTATCACTGCTGGAGTTCATGATTACACCGAGGATGAGCCTCATCAGCAAATAATGTATTCTAATGAGCATATTATTCACCCAGGTTTTAGCAATGATGATTTCGGATCTCATAGTGACATTGCTTTAATCAAACTGAAGGAAGAGTTAGAGTTTAATGGTAATTTTCTTAATTAATTTCATGGGAAAAATAATGACATTAATTTCAGAATATGTTCGACCCATTTGCTTGCCAAAGTACTCCGATGTGGGAAAAACTTTTGCTGATGAAAATGTCACGTCCACAGGCTGGGGATTTATCAGAGGATTCCCAAATCCTATTATGGTACCCGAATTACACTATGTCAATGGATTGAGGGTGATCAGAAATGATGTTTGTGCTCAAACATATGGTTCAAAGATCAATGAAAATTCTATTTGCATCGATTCTTCTGATCATAAGGGTGTTTGTTTTGTAAGTGACAATCAAATCCTATGCATTCGATATTATAAAAGCTTAAAATTCTTAGGGAGATAGCGGAGGTCCAATGAATTATGAAATTGAAGATGGAAAATACATGCAAATCGGTGTTGCAAGCTTTGTTGGAGGAAACACTTGCGATGATGGAAAGCCTCAAGGATTTGCTCGAGTCACTTCTTTCTTGGAATGGATTGAGGAGAACACAGGAAGGAAAATTGAAGCTTAAGGCATTGAAAAATCCTTCAAATATATTTTAAATGACTTATTATACAATATCTCGAGCTTGGTAATAAAAAATGTCATTTCACAATAACTGTACGATAAATAATAAAACAGTTCAAAAGTCAAAATACTTACTTGCTAATCTTTCATATCTGGGAACAATAGTTAAATCAAGGAAACATGAAACAAACTTCATTGACCTAAATATATTATACGTAATTTATTTAAACGCCTATTATCCTCAATAAAAATAGATATTGGCTGTCAACACAAAAATAAACAAAAAAGTATTTTTCAAATATGATTATGGAATACATATGTTTATTTAAATATTTATATTTTTTGGGGGAGGGGGCTAAGTTTTCGTAATTTTTTACAAATGAAAATCAAGAAAAATTTTAAATTGTAAATTTTTCGAAAGAAAATTAATTCAAATATTATTTTTTTACAACTTTATAAAAAAATCAACAATTCATAGCTATTCTCAAAAAGTTATATATATTGGAATTAAATTTCAAAAAATTGCAGCTTTTGACAAAAAATGTCAAAACAATGTTTTGATTACCAAAAGTGTAAAGGTGAATGAAGAAAATAAATGGAAAATCCAATAGAAAAATGAACTTTTTCTACAAAAGTTCGTATATTGAATTTAAGTTTGACATTTAGAAAAATTAAATTAAATAATATTTGTGATAAATAAATATTCAGGCGTTTCATGGTAATAAATGATAAAAATTTCAATGTGTTGTCTAAAATAGGAGACAAACAAATCAGAATGTGAACAATGTTTGAAAAATTGCAACGGTAAATACTAATTATTACGGTTTTTCAAAATTAAAATTTAAAAAAATATCAAAATGAAATTAGAAACTTTTTGATGAATAGATACCTTGCACAACGTAAAGAAAAATAACCATAAGGACAAAAATTTGATAAATTTTGGTTGGTTCGTTATTTATCAGATTTCTTGAATTATTTTCTACTTTTAGTTCATTTTTTTAAAACACAATGAAATAATAATATATATATATATATTAAATATGCGTAATTATGATTTTTTCAAGTAATTTTTTTTGGGTTTTTTCCTTCCCACTGAACCAATTCTAATAACAAAGAGGATTTTTGTAAAAATTTGCATTATGAGTCAAAAAAGCGATCCTTGCATGAAGAATCA
>NW_027293444.1:0-3624 GCF_016086655.4 Lepeophtheirus salmonis | reverse complement strand
CATTTGGTGTGGATGACTCAAAACATTTTTATATGTATTTCTATATATGACATCAGTACCAACATCCTCCATTAATTTAATGATGGTTCCTCGGGAAGGGATAGGTTTACCCGTGTATTTCTCCATAAATTTTTTGAACGTAGATGATTAGCAATGGATAAGGTTATATTACATGCAATAAGCATAAATCTCTTTTGAGTTTAATCTTGGTTCGGTTTTGATGGATGGAGGTGTGTTGCTGAAGTTAATACTAACTGACAACTGTTATTTACCTCATCAATGTAGAGGCATCTAAGCATCATGGTAGAAGGAACCCTTGATATGTGATAACAAAATTTCTAGATAACACCTCTTATTTAATTATATTAACAAATGTAATATCCAGTTCTATAGAGCCTTTTCATTGACTTCATGAATTTCATCATAATTGAAGGAGGTACAATTTTGGGGGCTCAAAGTTGATATTTTTACTACATAAAATGGATAAATTCACAATAAATCTTGATTAAATTCCATCAAATGGCTTAATAAATAAAAAAGACTTAACACTTACATCGAATATTACTTTATGCTAACGATCAACACTGATATTTGAATATGATAAAGGAAAAATGACGATCCTAGACCATGAATTTAATGTAGTCCTCTTTTCTAGATACTTTATCAACCAAAATATAAAACATATTTAGCTCTCCTATTTCCTAGATATATGCATAAATAGTTTTACGCGATAAATATATTGTAAATTATCGGTGATCTTATAACTTCAGTAGTTATATTGGAAAATATAAATTTCGTTGAATATATTTTGAAAATTAGTGTAGTCGGAAGTCATTTTCTGAATTACTAAATCACTTGTCGTTATATTTAAATATAATTGGATCGTGAGGATTTAGGATCTCACATCAATATTCAATAAATAAATTACGGATTAAATACTTACAATGTATAAAAAAGATGATTTAAGTATTCATTGACACTAAATAATCGATAATGTTATTTGACAAATGTTAAGCATATTAAAATGACATTAACAATTAAAATTATTTTCTTATTTATCAATTGTAAATAAGTGTGATGGAAATATTTATTTACTTATGTGCTTCATTTATTTAAGTTTATATTTCTATAAACTCTTCATTATAATATATTCGATCATTGATTAATTTACCACGATTTATATTTATTCCAAATATATACTTCTAAATATCTAGATATGTAGTAAAAAACTTAAAAGTTTTGTTGACTACTCTCATTGGTCAAAGGTTAGTTCATAAGTGTTTTTGTTTCGTTCCAGAAGGCCGTAGTAGTTAGAAGGCATCAAAGCCTTTTAAAAATCAGTATACTGCTACGTCTCTTAGCGTCTACGATTTGTTATTCCATATTTTCATAAATTATAAAAATAATATTTTAAAACTAATAGCAGAAGACTTATACTTACATTGACGTTTACTGTGATAAAGAGTATCAATTTGATTGTTTTATATTTTCGGTCAAATTTTCAATTCTTATAAAACTAAAGAGTAAAAAGGATTCAAAAATTGAATAGTGGGCATTATTAGGATTATTTATTTCATTTGTAATATTGATAATGTTCTTCACGCTTTATAAAAAAATTTTGTCTAATTGTATTGTACAATATTATTATTAATATGGAATACATTAACAACAATCTACTCTATTTTCAATAATAAACGTTAATATACATATTAATGAAGTAAAATCATAAGAATGCCCAATAACGTATCCTCCGTCTCGTACTTTCTCTTCCTTGGAAGTATTCATTGACTTAGAGAATATGCAATGCCAACTCAAGGTTAATAGAAATAGATTGACCTTAATACCAACTGAATTAAAGTGTGAAACCCCCTGATGAGGTTGCACAGTAGATCTGTGCCTTCCCAGATATTTAGCCAACTCATTGGCTAGATATCTGGGACTATATATAGTGATTTTATCTTATTTTATACAAAACCCCTTAATGAAAATGGAGAACATCAGATATCTGCGTTTATGAATATAATACGCTAGATTACTATTAGTTGCTTTGTAACTTAGAACAACTGCATTTGAATCATTTATGAGTATTTTTCTATTTTCTTTAGGGATATAAACATTATTAGGTATATATTTATAATAAAAAACTCATCAGTATAGCAAAGAAATAAATAATATAAAAAGAATAAGTGGATATAATGTACTAAACATAACGCTCACGTGATAAACATTAACTTACAATAAGATCTTAATTTTCCATTTATACTGAGTATAGAGTTCAATGTAGTTATCTTGCTAATAGAACCAAAATGATGCATGGAATAAGCCTCTGTTGCCTTGTTGTTTTGACTATTCCAAATTTTCTTAAGCATCCCTACTTTCACATTGCTTGGAATAGTAGACCAAAAATAGTTATACAATTAATAGTAAGAAGGATTTTTAATTTTTACTCGCCTAACAATCACAATAACAAAATGTCCAAAATAAACGTAATGAATCAATAAAGTTAAAAAAGATATTCATAAATATAGAATGCAAATATTGAAGAATATCATTGATAATTTGTTATTGTTCCAATCAATACTAAAACAATCATTCTGTTACAATTTAACTATTGTTTTAAAGTAGAACAAACTTATAATAAGGTAGAACGGCAAACGTTATAGTTATATATACGTTAATTATATGGTTATATAATATAACTCTTGCAAGGATATAGGATCTCTACAAAAATAAATAAATTATTAAATGTTTGTCATACTACCTAATTATAAGTTGTTTTACTGAAAACAATAGTTAAAATGTGTAACAAAATAATAATAAAAATAACTTAAACCAAATCTAGTAAATATTTTTTGATTAATAACATATTATGTAATACAAATATAGTTTATATTTAAAAATGAATATCAAAGCAAAGAATAAATACACAATATAATTCAATTAATGAAGAAACTATTTCTCTCACTATATCATCTCATCTAAATAATAATAAGGAAATGAATTATTAACTATATTGAAATCAAACTAAAATTTTAATTTATTATAAACTGAATTCATGAATTGTTAGTCATTAAATAATGGAGGAACTGCACATTTATTAATCATTAAGAGCTTTAATCATACATTGATTAGTCCAATCGGACATATGGTTTCAAAACTAATGAATACACTTATAAACAATAAAAATAAATTATATCGTATTTGTAGAATCATAACACAAAGATCCCATTAAATTTACATCGATTTAAATTATCATTTCTACAAAAATAAATAGATCGTTAGTTGAGTACAACTAGATATTTCAGTAATTAATTTATAGATCCTTGGGAATTTTATTAAACGTAGAGCAAGTTTGATAATTTCAATAGATTTATACTAATATACCAAATTAGTGTGATAAATTAATAAAGATGTTCTGTGTTTTTAAAAAATTATTTTGAATAGTTAGTCTGACTGTAGGTGCTTAAATTTATCTTCTAGTTACGCATATACTTCATCAAAGTTATTCATTGGAACATATCTTACAAGAACTATCTGTATTCAGTATTACGAATTAAGATAATTCATACGCTGTTAGAAAAATATATTCCAGTTTAATAAGGATGTATAAGTATTACTCTCTGC
>NW_027293443.1:0-757 GCF_016086655.4 Lepeophtheirus salmonis | reverse complement strand
TTAAATTTCATATTTGTAGTACGTCAACCTAAAAGGGAAACAAGTTTAATTTTTCACAAAATTGAACATGAAATACATTTTCCATCAAATTTTTGTTTATTTCAATAAACAAATGATTCTGATTAACCTTTTTGAGGAACCGCCAATTGTACTTCAAGAATCCCAAATTCACTGCTACATTTATCGAATTATGAAATATTATTGGAGGAATACGGAATCCGAATTCAAACATCTTTATATATGGATGATAGGAATGGTACGGTACATTTTTACCCTAAGTGGGAACGTATATAATATATATAATCACATTTTTTTTAAATCATTGACTACACGATATAACATCATTTTTGCCTGCAGGCTGAAAACCACATTTATTACTGTTAATTAAGCCATCGAACACGAATATGACCATTAAAACTTTCAATTGATGAAGGTTTGACCTTTAAAGCCCTTTTTTCAAATCAAGTTTTTAGGGTATAACTAAGATTCAGTGCCACATTTCGACATAAAAAAAATATATATATGAAAATCAAAGTCAATGATAAATTGATAAAACCACTTTATTAATTAAAAAATAAATTATTTGTTACGTTATCTTGGTTATACTTTATAAAAAATGTACATAACCACCAAAAAGTCCAGTAAAATAAAGGACCATACTTAGATGCTAATATCTTTTTTATTTTTTCTTCAAATGTTTTATATCATAGCTGAACTTATAGAATAAGCAATAAAATTTTAATTTAAAAAATGCCGT
>NW_027293442.1:0-912 GCF_016086655.4 Lepeophtheirus salmonis | reverse complement strand
TCTGTGGATCTGTGTATCTCCCATACAATTTCATAATCAACTCTATGAACTATAATCTCAAAAGATATTTCTTTTTTTGATTGCTCATCCAATGAATACAATTGTAGATAATTTAAGACTCTGAAGGGGAATGCAACAATGAAATTAATGTAATAATTACTTTAGTTAGAATCTGATTCTATTAAGTCCATAATGACGCTATTCCCAATGACATTTATTATTTTAAGGACAGTATCCGTTGCGGTATTTGAGGGTCTCGTTTTCCTCTGGAGAAAAGAAAAAATGAATAACAAAATGACTGGAATACATGCAGATGGTATTTTACTCTTATTATCCTCTTTAATTATATTATTCAAATATTTTTAAGTAAGTTCCAGAAAATATAACATACTATATCTGAAATGAATAGTAAAATTTAAAAGGAAATATAGAAGCACATCCAAGGCATTACATTACCTTTTATCATTGAGCAAGGTTATTAAATTAAACTTTATTAATTGAATTTAAAATAAGTGATATCATCTTATTTTGACATGCTTCTTATCTGGTTATGTCATGCACACACGATCAAAATAACCAAGTCGAATTCTGGACTGAAAGTTGAAAATATAATGAGTATCCCAGGTCCATTTTTATCTAAGTGATAGAGTGAATTGTACTGGAATTTCCAATTAAAGGAGATATGATATATCTATAGGGGCTAGGTTATTGATTCACTGGCCATTATGGATACATTTTTTTAGATTTTGAAAATTGGAGAGCTGCTCAACAATGGCTACTGGTACTCCTACGAATAATTCGATGGCTATAGATTGAGTAGATACTTGTGAAGTTGTTGAGCTATCCTTAACCAAATGAACTACCTAATGGGCATCCATAATTCTATAATATTGAAAATATTTTATAATATAC
>NW_027293441.1:0-4099 GCF_016086655.4 Lepeophtheirus salmonis | reverse complement strand
ACCCTTGCCTCCAAGTATAAACCAGTTTCAACTCATTAAAATCACGAATATGTGCATGGCGTAGAATTTAAAGGAGGGGTTATTTTTAAACGCGCACACCTGTATTATCGGTTCGAACTTCATCTCGATCAGATTAATTATATAGTTAGGAGATAAAGAAAAAGGAAAAAAATAATTAACAAATAATAATAATAAAAAGAATACTTAATGAGTTCTAATAATATTTGGGGAGCACAAGCTTCAATCACGCAACCTGCTGTAGTGAAAAACATTATTTCTAAAAATTATAAAATATATAATTATAAAGGCATAATATTTTGTCGTAGTTGTAATTTTATATCAACATCACCTGGTATTTTAAGCAACTCTTCCCATTTTGTTCAGGCCGATAATATAAAAACAAGACTTTAGCTCTATGATTGGAGTATCTTAAAGGGTTCAGTTAGGGCCTCTGGCACTGATTAAAGGGTTAATAAGATTCATCATTTATGGACATACGAAAATAATCAAATATTATTTTCGTAACATTGATAGCATGGAAGAGTCTGGATTTACAGTCTGGTATATCCACAGAAACAGTTACCAGGAAATGTACTGGATACAGCTGTTTAAGGAGTTGGGTGGAATTTAAATTTAAGATGAATGATCGTCAAAAGTAATAATTGAAGTGGGAGAGTCGAGTTTATTAAGCAACGTGAAGCAAAGCTGTGATGTCTTTTGTAATTTTTAATACATACTTTAATTAGCTTATGCATCTTTGCCCACCAGGATATAGAAATAAAACATTTGCCTCAAACTCTACTGTATATATGTATAAATAACATAGTACATAATATATCATAAACTTTGAAACAAACTTTATTTAATTAAACCTTGTTTAAAATTCTCCGATATACATATGTATATATAAAAAAAGCCAACATCTGTGTCAGTACCTAAGGAGAAAGTACAATAAACTAAAAAACTCAGGCATGTAGATATCCATACTTCAAAATGTAACATAGAGCTTAATCGCAAGCGAAACTTTTGTAGTTTCGATATATTCATTTTAAGTCCAAGTGTTTAAATATTTTTTTTTTTGAGTCTAGTTCAAGTTCTTAGAAATATGAAGATACTTAAAAGAGTACTTTATATCCAGTGAACCAATTGAAATGTGTCATCAAGTCGAGTCGCAAGTCTTCTAGAGTTGGTCTTAGAGTCCAAGTGTAGTCACAAGTCTTGTGTCTCCACATCTGAAGATATATACCGGGTACAGTTTACAATTTTGCTCATCTTTCTATTTCTTTTTATCGATAGTCTTACATTTTGAAAAAGTGAAGATTAAACGTCGATGATTGCAATCTTTTCAAATTATTAAGAAATAAGTTAGGTCTATATAGATTGCGATCATAAACATCAAACATTGAATGGAGTAGGAGTGGATATCGACTATGTCGAAGTTTATATAATAATTTATCTTAAGAGAATCGTGACAGCATACTTAAGCTTCTGGGGTTGCTTCTTGCGTAGCATCAGAAGGATGCGTCGTGGATTGTACATAAGTCCAAATGAAGATCACTTTTCATTAATTTGTACTCATTATTATATACGATTTTGTGTGTTTGAAGGAGAAGACTGGAGGGAGACATATGGTTTTTATATTAGTTTTATTATGCATTTTAATACAATATACAGGAAGATAGTTGATAATTTCCTCTAGATGTAAAATGCGATACCACGTTTTTTCATTACAAATATTTCAATTCTATATATGATACAATCCGAGAGGGTGTATGAAACATGCCTGAGAAGGGGAGCGGCATTTCTAGTTGGTTATCTGAACAGAACTTATGGTTTTCCAAAGTGATTATTTTTATTATTTAATTTTTAAAAGTCGGAACATCTAAGCATAATGTAATAGTGCATGTGTTCATGAAAACGTTGATATACGGTAATTTGTGTTTATTTCTTTTTTTTCACGGCCTCTAGCAGTTGATCTAATAAACGTAACGATCGCAAACTTGCTCTCTTCCAATCATATTTCAGTTTATCAGGGTGACGAATTTTATGTCGCTTATATTTTTGACGTAGTGGTGGGAGATATACTTTGGTGTTCGGTACTTGAGCCTTAAACTATATTGCCTCAGGGCATAGTGCCTAAATGTTTTAAGCTTAAATCCTTTTTGCCTCTAGGCAAGGTTAATAAAGATACAAGGTTAGGACCATAATGTAATCGGGCTGGCTAGAATTTTCAATTTGCGTACCGTATCGACTGCTGGGCAAGACATATAGATTTTGACGTTATAGGGTATAAACAGGTCCCTAACAGTAACAGTCAAGGAAGGTTCCTCCTAGTAACTGTTTTACTCTTGATGTCCCTTTTATTTAAAAAAAGTGTTTTGGTATAAACTTGGCTACTTATTTCACCTTAATTTATAAATAAATGAGATTTATAGGTTATTTTCTTGGCTGAAATTTCGAGCTGTTTTAATTTAAAAAATATGTCATATTTGTTATAAAATATATTAAAATGTTTGTTTAGAACTGATGTTATTGTGCTCTTCAATATTATACTTGTGTGTCAATCCATGAGTCGAATTTCTAGTATTCCGATTCGTATTTATTACAAAGTGAGATTTCGATAGTGTGTATGCATTGAAATTTTGGGTAATCTTTCATGTTTCAACAGAAAAAACAACTATTTAATGTTTTTACATTAATTTTTTTTTAGATATTTTGATTAAAAAGTTCATAGGAAACATCAATATAACAAATATTCATTTATTTATATATAAAGGTGAAATAAATATCTGTGATAAAAATGGCTCAAAGGCGAAATAGTCAATGACAATATAGTTTAAGGCGAAAGTACCTGGACAATATATTATATATCACTGTATACTGTGTACATATTAGTGATACATGGCATGCTCGTATTTGCAGTTGCAGATTATCTGCATTTAAAAAAAATTCGAATACGCATGACCACATTTTTAGATAATCCGAATGTACATATATTATAAAAATAGCCACTTTTCAGGAACCACAATGGTTCATCCTTTAATCAGAAATGTACATGTACTATATACTACGCATAGGCTTGTTGGTTCTTTTTGTTCAACGTTTAGCGTTCTGCGATTATTTACGTTTAGTTTCGTATTCCGTTCCGTGTTCCTATATAAGGGAGTACCATAAACACTGTACGATAGTAAATCGTGACTTTCTCTTTGTTAAGTTTTCAGCCTCCGCGTTGATGCTAGGAATTGTGGCATCAGACAGGAAGACGATCCCCCATATGGGTTCCCGAAAGGCCTGAATATCGTCCCGTAGGAGTCCCAGGACGACCTAAAGGAGTTGTTCTTGCCCCGGCTGAAGTGCAACTACCCACAGGGAAACTATGTGTTCCAGCAGGACTCCACTCTGGGTACAAGACTAGGATCACGCAGCAATGGCTTGAGGAGAATTTTTCCAATTTCTGGAAACTGACATGAATTCTCGCGACTACGGTATCTTGGGCTATTCCGAAAGTCCATCCCCCATCCCAATGTCGACGTGCTAAAGACCTCAACCGAGAGGCAGTTGGAAGCCACGGCCGAGGGACACATCATCAAGTTGTGCGCAGCTTTCCTGCCTCGAATTGAGGCCATGGTGGCAGCGGAGGGCGACCATTTCGAGAAACAACTTTGAAATTAAAGAATTGGGGATTGAGAATCTAGACTGTCAAAAAAATTAAGAGGTGTCTTGGTTCTATGGTATCGGATCCGATTCTAAAGATTCCAAAATTTGAATCGCTTAATCACTATAGGTACAACCCTGTTCTAATAGAACGAAAAGTAAGGGGGTCACATTCTCTTTCATTGGACAGAAAAAATCATATTTCTCAATTAGTACAGTTATTCCGCTCCCTTCGATGAAGATAAGCGACATGGCTATTATAAACACTAATTAGTGGGAAACCATAGTGTGGCCTTGGAACATACAAGTATACAATTTATTATTTTTAGTGGCCCATTTGCTTAATGACGAGCCTAGGCCACTTGATTCAGAATGATTGAACTAGAAAAGTTCATATGTTTGAGTTAAGGTAGAGTACTGCGTAGGCTGCTTTATATATTTCTGG
>NW_027293440.1:0-706 GCF_016086655.4 Lepeophtheirus salmonis | reverse complement strand
ATCTATGGATTACCTTTAATAATAAGTAATCAATGTAAACTCAAATATTGGAGCTCCCTCCTTAATACAGTGATGGATACTTTTTATACTGGGCATTTTGTCTTAAACCACTTCCCCTTAAATCCATTTTGCCTTAAGGATATTTCGCCTTAATATATAAATAAATTACGTTTTATACATTGTTATTGTTTAATTTTAGTTTGCATTGATTTTTCTTTTAACTTTTTAATCAAAATTTGCAATATTTATTGCAAAAAAACACATTAAATGGTTGTTTCCTGTTGGAATAATTATGGAATTATGACCCAAAATTACAATGACTATCAAAATCTTACTATAGAATAAGTTCCACCCAGAAATAAAACATATATATTAATATAATAAGAAAAATAAGCAAACCTGACGACATCAGCTACTTGAATGGAATAAGTGCTTTTCTTTCCTCCGTTATTAACCTATTGATTATCAGTAGACATTATGGATTATTCATATTGGGGAAGATGGACTCGTTGATAGTTAATATAAGGCAAGAATAGGGGTTTCCATTTCGTTATGATCTAGGATGTGTCAGAAGAAGAAGCTGTTGGCTGGGGTAAGGCAAGCCACAGAAAATATTCGGAGAGGCACTCAAAGGTTGGGTCATAATAGAGCATGAGTAAATGGGAAACGTAAGCGAGAAAACTCTATAGCTCAGTAAAGTTGTAAC
>NW_027293439.1:0-515 GCF_016086655.4 Lepeophtheirus salmonis | reverse complement strand
TAATGATTCCAGAGATTCGCCAATAATAAGGAAATCGGAAGCGATACTTGAAGTAGCTAGAATTATAATAAGAGTTTAGCCTTATAAATGGAGTTCGTGTGGTAAATATGAATGAATTGTTTGTCGTATGCATCAAGGACAATAAGGGACTAAAATCAATGAAAGAGTTTTCTTAGATTAACTAGGTAACAAAGTGGAGTTTACTTTGGACAAATATATTAATTAAATATAATGATGGAGCGGTAGATGAAGGATAATAACTCTTTTTCTTTCTATTCCTCATTCGATTTCTGATTACTTAACTGTCTTTTCCATTTATTAAAGCTTACATTTCTTATAAGTATACGATGGTTTCATAAAAGATCTGGAGCGACTGAAGTATTTTTGAGACGATGGGGAAGGATTTACGAGGTTCGAAGTCACTGTCACAGACTGATGTTACAGGAATGGGTATACTCCTTTTAATGGATATATATGGGTATAATCCGGAAAACTGTTCTGGAGAAAATTAACAC
>NW_027293438.1:0-715 GCF_016086655.4 Lepeophtheirus salmonis | reverse complement strand
TCTCACCTTCATGATGAAATAAACCTCTGGTAAATACATGGACTTAGTTGCCCTTATCCCAGTATATCCTTATTTGACACAATTTACATCTACAAGTTCACCTATATAAAGCTGAGAAAAGATAAGATTCAGATACTTTTTTTAAATTATTAACTTGATTTGAGTACACATGAAATCCAATCCCCTATGTCTGAAAGTAGATCAATATGATATGCAAATTGGAGCATTATGGAGAAATTTCCCTGCTAAATAATTTTATTTAGATGATCTTCAACACCAGCAAGGAATAGTATTTTATATATATAACGATTATTTTTACAACCTAATGAAAAATTCTACATAATAGAAAATCAAACTTATAAAACGGTTTAATAATTTACAACAGGAGTGGTCTTTTGTAGAAATAGTTAGAATGGTACATAAATCAATTTATGATATTTGATTCCAAAACTTAAAAAAAATGATTTTAGCTAGTGCAAAAAAGTGAATTCTTCTCTTCTTATCAATTAGTGATGTCTATATCAACAAAAATAAATTAGTGAATATATTTAGGTGTACTTATGTTTACTTCCTTTGTTCATAAGTCATACTTGATTTAAAATGTACTTAGATTCTAAAAACTACAAAACATATTTGTTTTTTGTATTTCATACAGAATATTACACGAAAATACATATACATTCAAAAAATAATATAAAAGTTTTTATAGAAATTA
>NW_027293437.1:0-486 GCF_016086655.4 Lepeophtheirus salmonis | reverse complement strand
AAGGGTAATCAGGGGGAATGGTCGGCGATGATTTCTCCCTCGAGAAAATTTGGAAAATAAAGTTGATTAGACAGGGACGTCCGCCGAAGGTGGGCTGGAGAGGCTGTAACCCCTCCCCTTCCCCCATTAAGGAATTTTTGCTTTTTATTTGATACTATTGGCAAATTATGCAGCAGAGCAAAAAATTAATTTTTTTGTGAATAACTATGGATTTTTGATTTTTATGGAAAAATGTCCCCCATGGCAATATCCAAGGTGCTCCGATCAGATTCAGTTGACACATGTCTACAGAACAATAAATCCAGCCGGAACTAAGGTCTTGGGCGTTGTGGCTAGCACAAAAGAAGTCTTCCCTCCCATTTTCGTATGGTTTCATCGAATTTCTGGATAAGAAAGTGCTACCTTACGAAAGTGAAAAGTTCAGTGACAATATATCACATGTTGAATAAAGGTGGTTCCAAGCAGGATGTATATTCATATAAATAA
>NW_027293436.1:0-790 GCF_016086655.4 Lepeophtheirus salmonis | reverse complement strand
ATGGTTGCCCTAAAAATTGAAATATGTGCTAATCAGCGCTCGAGTCCGGGCGGGTGCCTTTTTTATAGACCCAGGACGGATAATGATGACTCGAAATAGAATCAGAAAATATGGACTCGACATCAGTTCTATTATAAACAACATTTATGAAGAAACATACAAAAAGAAATATTTAGTGCAGAAGTAACTGCATGCCTTCAGAGTAAACCGCTCAAACCGACTCCTACCTGTAAGAATTTTTGAACGACTCAAGATATAATTCATATTTACTATTATGGGCATTAAAAGGTGCTTATTTATAAATTGTTACGTTCAAGTACATTTCCTGTACAAAACTGGAAATTTGTATATACTTTCTATGTACTTCCCCCCCTATCCTTCCTTTCTTTTTTTGAGTTTGTCTACACGACGTTGTCAATTCTAGCTATTTTATTGACTTTATAACAGTAATTTTGTCTCTAAAATGAGCTGAAATGCGTCATATTATCCTTATAATTAAGTATACATAGGTATAGGTGGAATCATCGGTATTATGGAACCAATTCCGATTCTGACACATTAGTTCACCCCTAATGCCTCATATTAGTGTTAAGCCTCGGTCCAAGACCAATTATTTATTTCGGTTCGGCTTTAAGTGATCCTTTAAAGACCAACTTGAACCAATATCTCTGACCATACATACATATATTGACTTTCGATCGTTTTCAAATCGGGAACTGATTTTTCGCTCTCAATATACAGTGTGCATAAGCAAAATTCCCCCAATGCAGACAACTTTAACAAAGTTGTC
>NW_027293435.1:0-2943 GCF_016086655.4 Lepeophtheirus salmonis | reverse complement strand
TTTCCTACTATAATAACAACTTCCAAACCAACGCTGTATAGCAAAGAATGGTTACAATATTGATTATTGATCAAGTTAATGGTTTTATCTTGAATAATTTTTGTAAATATTCTATATAGTTTATTGGAGGACAGTGTAGAGTCAAAAAAATTTATAATCATCGGAGTCAATTACTCAATTAGGGATTCTGAATTTCTTGTGAGGAGGAGTGTTATAAAATTCAAAGTTGATCAATTTGTGATCAGAAAAAGGCTCGAATCTATAGGTCGCTTTTTTGTGGTACTCTTTTAGAATTGATCAATTCTATACGAATTTTTGGCCGACCTCCAATAAATATTCCCATTCACATGTGAGTTTAGAAACAGATCGACTCAGTTAAGTTTATGGCTTAATTTCTTAAGTTTGGTTATAATTTTTTTTTTGGTTTTCAAAGTTTACAATTAAATCACCAATATAATATCCTATAAGCATATTATATCTGGCCTTAGTGCTAGTATTCTTTATATAAATAAATTTAAAAAATCTTCGCTGTTTTGATTTCAATACCCGTCCATAAAACAGCCATTATTTTTAAATAATGAATATTATTTAGATATTTATATTTTGTTATCCTGAAGGTTTGTTTCATCATTGACAGGAAAGTTATGTCTTACATACCTACCAAACAATTTCTGATTCAAATGATCATATATTTTTTCAAAATCATTGCTGTAAATGATCTTAAGATCCATTCATAAAATAAACCATTATTTTTGAACTCTTCATGTTTTATAAAGTAACACTGTAAATATCATCAAATTGTTTTGAAGATAGTATCGAGGGGGAAAAAAATACTCTTTCTGACAGAAATGTAAGTTAATCTAAATTATTACGATATATATATACCGGTAGTTGCATAAATACGCGCACTAAATTTTTAAACGCTTATATCTTGAGGTACTGTGACCGGAAATAAAAAAAAAATCCAGCACAAGTAATTCGGTAAATCTTTGGCTTTTTCTTTTTTCTTACACGCATCAAACAAAGTCGTTTACGATGAATGACGAGGCCAAACGTCATATGGTTGCCACTCTCCTCTGCGCTGGTAGGTCTATCAAGGAGATAATCAAGGACACTGGACTATCCAGGACTACTGTGTTCAAGGTCCAGGAGCATATCAAGGAGGGAAAATATCTGAAAGATCTGTCCATACCTCTGGAATGACTCAGGATGGGCTTGCTGCCAGCATTCCATTTTGGAACAAAAACATTTGGCCACCTAAATCACCTGATTTGAATCCCCTTGACTACAGTGTCTGGTGGCAAATTGTGAAGAAGACCTGTGCTACCCGCCATCCCAATTTGGACTCATTCAAGGCCAGCGTCAATGAGCAATGGGCAGACATGGAAGACCATTACATCATCAATGTGTGCAAGGCCTTCCGCTGGCGCTTGGAGGGCGGCATAGCAGCTGATGGCGTTTATATTCCGTAATTATATTACATTTTACACCAGAATAAATTCTGTATTATATAATTCTCAAAAAAATACGTCATACGAATTTAATTACACATTTAACTATTTGCCACAAATATTCCGCTTATTTATGCAACTACTCGTATATGTATTATAACCATTTTTTATTATTTATAAGGATACATTATCAACTTTGAGAAGTCAAACGGTCACACAGAACCAAAAAGAGTTCAGGTTTGTCAGGATTTATTTCGTGGAAGGAGAGTCTTTACCTTGGCAGAATCGGAAACATCATCGATAAGTTCGATGATAACTGAAACATCAAATTTCAGGAAGGCTGAGCCAAAAAAACTTAAACGTAAGTTCTACTAAATTATAAATATGATAACTTATTATTACCACTTCTATATCATCAACCTTTAGTCTAAATGGAGCAGCCATTGGATACTAACTTTTCTGCTTTCGAAAGAAAGAATGAAGGTACTTATTAAATCATGATATATAATGAAGATCTGTTAATCCAATTATTAATTAATCAAGGAAGTACTGAGCATATATTTTACTTCATGAATGATTAAAATAATTGAAAAAATATTTTCAAGATCACTTTTGAAATCAATAAATCAGAATTTTTCATTAATTAAGTAGTAACACATTTTAGTAATGAGATAAGTAAGTACTCTATCTAACTTAAATAATTGAAAAAATATACAAAAATATGCTTTTTTAATGCAGGTTCACATTTTTCAATTTGATAATATTGACAACTCAACCCATCTAATAAATTGATCGGATTTATAACTGAATAATTTATTCGATCTATTATAGAACAGTCTTAATTGCTTTGGTGATAAAGAAGAAGACTTCAATAACGAAATCCCACTTTTGGAACTAATTCATAAAGAAAAAAATCAAAGAAAAACAAGGAATAGATGGAAGGGTTAGGAGATAAAAGATGATTTATTTAGGTTTTCAAAATTTTAAAAGCTAATGAATTATGCAAATAACTCTTCTTTTTTTCTCATTAACAACTCTATCAATACTCCTTTGTTTCAAAGAATTGAAGTCTCGAGTCTTTTCCGTGTCTGTCTGAACAAGATACTAGATAGCAATTCCTTGGCGAATTTGTGGCATGGAATTAAACAAAAGATCGTGCTATTTCGTCACTCCCGATATTAAAGAACAAATCATTGTGATAATATGACTACATATAGTGATAATATATAATTAATTGTAAATATTCTTTCTATAACAAAAGCATAAACAAACATAAATAAATACATACATAATATTTAATGAGACTAATAAACACGACATATTCCACATTTCCCTTTCAATGAATGAATTCAACCTTAAACATAATCATTGTAGTTCGCTGGGGGCTTATACACCCGTCCCGACTTAATTACAGTTTATTTTTGAACAGTTGTACCTAGATCTTTTGTGTCTTGATTAATTTCTTTAGGCTTAGAATTTTCTAGGAGAGGAG
>NW_027293434.1:0-2980 GCF_016086655.4 Lepeophtheirus salmonis | reverse complement strand
TGCATTAAAACATTAAAAACAAAAACCCTTTGATGTGGATAACTTAGTTCCATTTTGAAAGATTCATATTATCATTAGCTGTGCTTCAAGAAATTGCAATTTACGCCCTGCTGGACAAAAGTCTCACTGCTGTTTGTCTAGTATTCTCATTCGAATTATTTTGGAACTCAACGATTATGTATTTTGTCTTATACAATTTAGTCAGTTGAATCTGATGAGCACACTTTTATAATCATAGACTTCAGAGTTGCTAAGATATTTATGTATTAACTTGTTCCAGATTTTAAATTCCCACCCTGTACATAATGAACTACTAAAAGTTTACAACCAAAAACAAAAAACAAACACGTTTTAATTACATTTTTGTAGGGGAAAAAATTGAAACCTCCTCAGGAAGAAAGAGCGAAAAAGAGAAGCTTGTTAAAGATATTTAACTAAAATTAAGATAGTTTAACTATATCATAAATATCACCACTGTATTTACTCTTAGAGGATCGATAGTGAGGTGTCAGGGGTCTATGTATTTTGGGTTTCTTTTTTAACATGGCCAAATTGCACCTAACAAACATCACTGATAAAAAGAATCGATATTGTGATACCAATAAACCTCTGTTATCCCCAGCGCATTAAATTATCGGGTTAAAACAAATAAAAGTTAAGAGAAGGATAAAGAAATCATTTTTTCAAAGATGAAAGACAAACTCCCAAATATTTTGTATCAGAAACAATGGCGACCTGTCTCAACTTTCACCGGAGAAGGGCATGTGTAAATACATGGAGGAGATAATTCTCTAACAGGACAACTTCACTTTTCCCAAATATTAATAACATATTAACACAACTACTGATTGGAGTTAATATTGATAGTTCACTAGAGCCAATAAATACTTACTAAAAAAGTAATTTGGGCCTGAATCTCCACGGGGGATAATACAGTTCTGTTGATGCACTACAAAATGGAGACAAAATTGAAATCTTTTTTTGGGCGGAGAGAGGAGATTTCTAGCTCATATTTTCTGAACATAATTTATGCACTTGTAACTGATGAACAAAATACAAACAACCTCTGACTGAAAACTTATGAATGTATTAGCAATACATAAGATTTTGGATTCTATTTCCGTTGTTATTCATCTTGTTAAATATCTTATACACCAAATATTTTCTTTATACCCAAGTACAGTTATTTACTACAACTAAATAATAACTACTTATAGCTATAAATCAATAGACTCAACAGTAATTTATATAGGCTATAAAATATACTATTAAAAAATGATGCATTTTTTTAGTCGGAGTCGGGTATTTATGTACAGAATTGCAACCCTGATATAAATTTTAGTACTTTTCAGAAAAATGTATAGAGCCTCAGAATTTGTTTTCTCGAACTTAAAAAGGTATCCGATTAAAATTATGTTTTCTAAAAATTTTTGTCTTTCAAAAAAAATCCTAAAATGAAATCCTCCCGACGCAAATTCAACTGCCCTCCACCTCCTACTCTTGTAAACCCTATACTACTGATACTGCCGATTTTACCAAATTTTCCTCTCTTGGAGAGGCTATCACTAATCAAAACAATATTTATTGTACTAATAGGAACAGATTTGCTTCAAAATTACATTGACTTCTTATAAGCAGAGAGGATGACAATCAAGATTTGGGCATCTTTTTATAGATCAAATCTGTTTTAATCAAGTTATTAAACAACAAAATAGTTCATAAGTGTATTTCCTCTTCAACTTTTTTTAAGAAGAAACTATTTAATTTTTGCTTAGTTCTTTGATATTATGTATAATGGTTTTTTAGTTTCAGTGTAAACCTAAAGAATTACTAAGTAGTATATTTGTATTGTTTACTGTACGAAAATGATCCAATTATAAATGTAATTATATTTTTAAAATACTACAAAAAAATTAAACTTTGAGTGAAGCTTACATTAAATTCTTACACAAAATGAACGTCCTTGCCGAGAAAATTATATTTATATAATCACAATAAACCGAACAGAATAGATTTTAAACATACTTTTGATTATCTTTAATTTCTCAAGATAAAATAAATTACAAGCATGAGAACAAAAATGTTACATATTATAATACTGCAACAGAAGAGTATTCCAAATGTATTTTAGTTAATTTGCTCAAGATTTGTAAATAATTCTAAAATTATAAACTAGGTATCCTCTTTTTAAAAAACAATAAAGAGATGGAGTAAAGAAAAATCGATATTCACTATGAAAGATTTTATTCTAAACAATTGAAGAATATAAAATATGATAGTACTTAATATTTTCAAATTAAGAAGATTGATTTAATCTTGTATCAACCATTATCATTATCACGATAGGCCCTTTGTTAGGTTAAATAAATGAGTGCGAGGTTTTGTAAAAGCTATTTTCGAGAAACTTCCGTTATTTTAAAAATAATTCATCATAATTACTTGTTATATGTTATATGTTTTTATGTCATATTTAATAGTTAATTACTACTAATTAGAAGTAGGTATGAGAAGGGAGGGGTCATAACTTTTACTAAGTTTTCTTCTTGCTGTATACTTTTGTATATATATACATATAGTTATTAAAACTCTCGAAAAAAACAATTTTTCGTCGTTACTCTCTTAAAGTTTTTATTAATGTTTTCCTAAGTTGTAAGTTAGTAAAGCTCTGGGTAAATGATTATGGAGAGCTGAGTTAGAGAATAAAGTTTATTTCTTTATAATACATAAGTAATTATTGTTATTTATGTCTATATTGTAATATTTACATGCGTAGATTACGAAGTATTTGTTGCGTAACTAAGGTCATTAAAAAATTGAATCAGATCAAATTACCATAAAAATGTACACAATATTTTGTACATGTATATACTTATGTTCGTATATTAACATGCCTAAATATAACTAAAGATTTCAAAGAGATATCTCAACAATTTACAGTCCCGTAATCAGACCTATATCTAGAGTTGTAAATTGTAAGCAA
>NW_027293433.1:0-4457 GCF_016086655.4 Lepeophtheirus salmonis | reverse complement strand
CCAAAATAAATTGGATTTCAGTTGGAAAATTTGGGTTCTTTTTTTTTATTCAATGATACAGGAAAAAATTGAATGCTCATTCTAGAAGAAGGTTATTTTATATTTCAGTTCGAAGTATTGGAATGGTCTTTTATAATAAAATTTGAAAAATATAATTGAAAATATTTACACAATTGATTAAAAAAGCCTTAAGAAAGTTTGGATTTTTATAAAAAAAAATAATCAAAAAATATATTTTCGTTCTATTGTTAGCGACGTCTTGAATCAATTTCGAAGATACGAGCAATTCATCAACTTCAACATACACAGCAAAAGATGTTATAAGCCTGAGATTCGTACGCGGACTATAACTTTGAATGGGTAAATTGTCTACCTGGGGAGACATAACGTGGGCCCAGTAATGATACAGATGTCAAAACCATTTTATAAAGGACTTTGTCTCAACAATAAGGGGAGTTTGCGAGAGGTCTGCCCCGTAACTCTCAAGATTTATTATTATACATGTATAATTTATTTATAAAGTGTGAAAATAAATACAAAAAGCTCCCCTTTGTACTGAGTCATGGAAAAGTTTTGAGATAATTTTTTTAAAGATTATACTACATCAGTTTGTTTAGTTTTCCTATTTACAGAGATCCCAGAGTCTCCCGTTTTTAGTTTACGTTAAATTCAAAATATTAGAATGTATTGTCATGTCAAAGACAACCGTCGACCGTGTCAAGGAGCGCCTGGATATCAGAGAAGACTACAGGACTTCAAGATAACAAACTACTGAAGATGTAGTCAAAGGATCTCTTTATGACGGAGTTGGCCATTAACGTCAATTTCTCAAGGTTTACCGTGTAATGAAACATAATAAAAGGCAGCGATGTCTCTCAACAAGCCCATAGAGTACCCCTACTTACTGCAGAGATAGTGAAACTAATAGATATACTTGGCTTTTATAATGTAGAAAGTAACTCCCCCAATAAATCTTACCATTTTTCATGAGTGCACTCACACGTAGCTACTCAATATTGAAACTTTATCTCCTCAAGAATGAAAGAGTAATAAAAACAACTCGATATTTCGTTATTAGGGAGAACTCTAGTCTCAAGAGCGCTCACTGACTGTGCTGACTCTCGTTGTAAATGGACTTATTTAGTATAGGACAAGTCTAGCTGAACGTCTTTCCGGATTGAAGTTAATACCTTTTAGGTCAGTTTTTGATTAACTTTGTCTTGAGTCGAGCTTTAATGCATTGACGTCATAAGATTGTAGTTTAAATTTATGTCTAGTTGTTACAGGCATGGGCTATGTATGAGACAATTATTCAATTTTGGCATGGTTCATGACTACAGTTGTAAAAAGACCATGAGTAAAATAACCTGTTCGCATTCTTAAAAAAGAAGTATCTGTAGATCAACCTGGTAATACTTACAGTTTGAATAATGAATTTGGGGGAAAGCAGCTTAGCTGTCATGGCGTTTGATTATATTAGCTTTGAGTAGCTCGAAGATGAAGGAAAAAAACACAAACCCCACTCGGTATCTTACCAGGACATAGGCAGGAATTACAAGAAAGTCGATCCTCAATTATACTCAGAGTCAAAGAAGGACTTACACGGAAATTTGTGCCCAGTTCGGGTTGAGCAGTTCTATCGATCCCGATCTCAGTTCCTTCATTTCAACGGTCCTTGTTTTTTTTTTTTTTTTTTTTATAGAAACTCTGTTTGGTGACTCTTGTGTCTTGACGAGGTGTGTAAAATACAATCTATTTAATAACAGGAACACATGAAAATCAAAATTCATATACTTTATCAAGATGCTTCTCCATAACCGCATATGAGAATGGATGATATCTCAAGATTTCGTTCCCCTTTTTAAACACAATGATCCTAGTCCTTCGATCTTCCTTTTATTGGATCCAATAATATTAATATTTTATTCTTTTATCCTGATATAATTTATGTATAATATTTGTATAGGTGATAAAATTTAACTTTAAGATCGAGAAGTTACCTTCAGATATTAAAAAAAATACATTGTTAAAAGAATGAGTAAAGCCCTGTTTACTAGGGTCTACGATTAATTCAATTATGAAAACATATTCCTCAAAGTAAATACAAAGTAAGTATATATTTTATAATTTAACAAGTGTTAAAGAAACTTTAAGTCCTTTGCTGACAATCAATATAAAACAACAACGTGTCAATGAGCCAAAGGGTTGTTTCATTATACTCGACCTTTTCGAATTTTTATTTTATTTTATAAAACTAAATATTTTCTTATTTTTTAAGGGGGGTAACAAATATTTGTCACACACAAACAAGAAGACTAAAGATGTGCATGAGAGGTATTTTTGTATGGATACGTGGCCTTTTTTTTAATAATACCAATTACTGGAGGAAAGGGCGTATGCTACTCTTGACAGGAGTGTCCACTCTCCAGTCTCAAAAGGTTTCCATTAAGAAGAAGTGGACCAAGCTTGAGTTTGAAAACATAGGCAAGGGCTGCAAGGAATTTAGGCCTCATTCGAGCCGAGGGCTCACATATTGAATAAAAGTTGAACCAAGTACTATTTTCAGATGATTTTGTAAATAAAAGTCCACACAAAACCTCGTAATTGGGAAAAAAAATTGTATCACTAGATAAGATCTGCCCTGTAGATGATTCACAATTGGAAATTTCTACTTTTCTATTTTTTTGTATGTTGTCTTAATGGTAGAGAATTTAAAGCTTCAAATCATTGACGCTCATTTCCCAATGCTTTCGCAGTCCGGAGTAGTTATATTATGGAATATTCTAGATCATCAAACCATGATGACTATCAAAGAGGCGTCTAAAGTTTGTGCCTCTTTTAACTTGTTCCTCGTTCAGTTGGGTCCTACATATCATTTTTATACAAATGAATTTCACATCTAGACTTAATCATTTCAATTCATTTGATCAGTAGTGATGGAAAAGTGTTTTTATAAAATTATTTATAGGAAATCAACCACCGCTCAGGATCTCATCAAAAAGATTTATATTTTAAGGCCCTATCATTTCAAGGATAGTGAAGCCTGTTATTTGTGATATTACTTTTTATGTTGTGAGGACGGTAACAGGTAATAATTGTTCACTTAGGCATTTAGAAACCAATATTTTGGATAAACTTTTTTAGGGACAAGATATCTCTAGAGCCAGAGGCGCACAAAATATGTCCTATAAAGCGAGACTTGCTTTTCTTATTGTCAATCTCGACATAGTTATTTATTTTCCAAAATTGTCATCATTATTTACTAATTCTAGAAGAGAAAACATCTTAGCATAAAGTAATAACTAGTTCATGTGAAAGACGGAGAGTTACAATAAGGTTTGCTTCGGGAGTTATAAGCAGTTATACTAACCCGAAAGCATTTTTGGCATGTTAAAAAAGAAACCAAAAATCAATATTGTGACAATTTGAAGATTGTTTTAAAGGAGAAAATAAATTAGGTCATACGCAAGAATTACTTTATTATTTATCCTTAATTATACTCTAAGTCCAGCAAGGAGTCATAATTATATCTCTGCAACAAATCCTCTGGGTTACTCTATGCTTTTCAGGAGCACATGCAAATATTGAATCTAGTTTTGAATACATCAATAATATGTTGCATGTAGTAGAAAATGTAGTTCACTCCTCATAAATAAAAAAATAATAATGAGAACAATTTGCCAACTTCAAAAAAGCAGACAAGCCAAAAAATACCTCCGATTTTCATTACTATTTATAAGTGTAAGTGGTTGTTGGACTTGCAGTTGATCTAATAAAATGTCATGATAGCAAATCTGCCCCTCTCCCACACATTCTTTAAGTTGTCAGGATTACCGATTTATTTTTATTTAAGAGTAATATCAGGTTGTTTTTTTAAAGAACATCCTTCACAGCAACATCTTCGATTTCTTAGAAATTTGCCACATACTTCAATATTTGTTAAAAACTCATAAATCCAAAATATTAGCCTTCTAGTCCTCCGACTAAGGATTTAGAGGATTCTAAAGTTTTGGGCTCAACGCCACCTACCCTTTTTTTTAAATCGCTATATTTAATAGATAATTATTTTTTTATTTTATTGTATAGGCCAACAAAATAGGTTTTTACCCATAAGGTCACGAGGTCAATATTTTTACCTAAAACAAATGAAACATACCAATTTTCAATTTCAAGGAACGAATGTTGAACAAATGTTCAAACAAAAAAATACAAACCCAAATTGTGGACTTCTTTCTTAATAAAGTTTCCAAGGAACAAAATTGAATATGGGCATCAATAGAATAATTTTTTTAAATACGAGAGGGGGATCTAGACATGCAGTAATGAATCACTCGATGTCAATAGATCCGGACATCGTTTGTCTTCAGGATATTAAATCAGAGATATCTTTTTCCTGCTATAGTAACTGTCCCATTTGCTTACCTAAAAGATTTCATTGTTTCTTTAGTAGAAATGGA
>NW_027293432.1:0-452 GCF_016086655.4 Lepeophtheirus salmonis | reverse complement strand
ATATAAAAGAAAATACTACAACTGAAAAAAATATTACCATATAAATGATTATATTTACGTGATAATAGTGTCTTAAAGGATGTGAGTTAATATTTCTTTGCATATACATGATCTATAATTCTTCAAAGCAAGTACTGTTTTAGTTTTATTCAAAAATTATCGCTAATTTTATTCAAGAAAAAGTTACTAAGTATAAAAGTACCTACTTCTCTATCATCATTAAAAAATGTCGTTGTCTGGGAAGGAATTATTTGTAATTTTTAGAAGAGGTTGTGCAATTATTGATAAAAACATGTAATTAATTACAATTAAGTAATTGATATTGCTAATTGTATCCATTTGAAGCAACATCTCAATTATTATGAATCTATGTCGTCTACAAGCTTGAATATTGTAGGAGTTGTAACTTCATTTCATTTCGATCTGTCAAAATATAAATTTATTTGATATAT
>NW_027293431.1:0-2242 GCF_016086655.4 Lepeophtheirus salmonis | reverse complement strand
TTCCACAAAGTTTGCATTTTTATTTGGTTTTTGACTGAAAAGAATGTTAAATATTTTGAGGTGAGGTCTACGAGTTTCTACTATTGAAAAAATAAAAATAAAAATCGAAGAAAAAATCAACTGAGGGAAAAAAGACATACACAACTTTTGAAAGATTGTTTATTACTAAAATTTAGAATTTTGTAACAAAAATACCGTTTATAGGAATAACCAATATTCCTAAGTCTTAAAAAAATACTTGAATGGATTTCTTAATTTCTGTAGCATCGAGCGTACGCTTTATATAAAAGAGAAAAGTGTATACTTTATAAAGGTGTATTAAACATATCCTTGAAAGCGGTAGTGCATTTTTCTAATGGGTAATGTGAACTGGATTGTTCATTTAAAAATGTGATAAATGTTATTACTTAATTCTTGAGGACAAAACATCTAAGTATAGAGTAATAACTATTGTATGTGCTTATCAAAGTGTTATAAGTGTAAGTCCTGGTTGGACTAGAAGTAGAACTGAAGAACAACATTTGAAAAATTTCCACCTATATTTATTTGCTATCTACGGAGTGGTATTTGAATTTATTTCCATCCCCTCACAGATACTCACAGCTGATCTAATAACACTCAGAAACAATCAATTTAGGAGAAAATTCTATACAAACTTTGAATCAAAAGCTACTTTTTTAAAATACTAAATTTTGAAAAATAAAACAATTTTTTGAGAATACAGAATTTTTCAAAAGCTTTATGAGAATTTTTCTCATAAATGGTTTTTTTTCAAAAGTAGAGCACACTTTTTACCTTTTTATTATCTAATCTAACAATAATTCAAGCGTTCTAGACATTTGTACCCACTAACCAAAAAAAAGTTGATTTTGGAATGGAAAATTATATTTTCTTTTATTACAAATGCATATGTTAGTTCAATTTTCGACATGGAATTCACTGGAGCTTTCATATTTCTCGAAATTTCATATCAATTTAGAGATCATCATGTGATTATACTAAACCATAAAGCCGTAAAATCTCCCCCTTTTTCCATCCTTTTTAATTTTAATTTTCTATTGACCATTACATTAATTATTTAATCCATCATTTTCTGTTTTGTGTATACACCATTTGAATCTATCTATGCCAGAATAATTCATTAGTTATATATGCATCCTACATAAAAAAATAATCAAATAATATTTAACAATAGAATCTATATACAATGTTTTTTGAGTTTTAATTAGCTAAGTAGCCTATATAAAAATACTGTTGAATAAATGAATACATATTGATATTCATTATTTTGTTTTTTTGTGATATTATGTTTGTTAAAGATTCCATAGTTTGTTTGAAATATTCATCCCTTTATCTATAAATCTACACTCTGGATTAAACTGATTCAGTTATCATATATTAAGGAAGGTAGTTGAAGTTTTTCAAATTCACTAAAAGCCTGTACCTAATAAGTCTTTGTATAATTAAATATACAAACCAGAAGCTTTGTACTATTATTGTAATATTTTCAAGTAAAAAATGAGTATTCAATGTCAGTAATGTATCGGTGGAACATCAAAAATGTCCAATCAAAAACGTCTCACAACCATGAGCTTTTGATGTCCAAAATTGCATAAGAATTCATAATTTCGCAGCCACTAATGTATAAGTTGGTTGTGAACGACTTACTAACGAAACTTTGTAAGTTACATTTCATTCAGAAACTCACAGAGGCTATACAAGAGAAAAAATGATGAGGTACGATAAGTTGTTGGAAATTTGTAAGCGTTAGCTTCACATTGTCTTTAGGAAATGAAAAATGGAACATGGATCAAAAATTTAACCTGGTAAACTTCCTTGGTTTCAAAACATTCCTCAGATAACAAACATTTTTTATCAAGATGGAGCTCCAATTCATACTGGTCGATAATTTGAGGAACGGTTGAACCAAAGAATTCAATTATTCATTCCCAAAAGGCATTTTACAATCAAAGAGAATCAAAAATAATAACATAAAATGAGATAGATAGATATAGAAAAAAAGACCTTGAAATATACCCTATAAAAAGTAGACAAATTTGAAGTAGTTGCATCAAATATTTGGACAACTCTTGTCTTTAAGGCTACATAGAGAGTGAAGAATAAAAATTTCCAGTACCCTTTAATTACAATTTTATTTTCGTAATTTTTAATTACGAGTTTGCATTAAGGAACCAAAAGATAGCTCAAAGAAAAATAAACAAGTTGTTATCCCATGTTTCTA
>NW_027293430.1:0-1237 GCF_016086655.4 Lepeophtheirus salmonis | reverse complement strand
CTGTATAGGTTTTATCAAATTTATAAGTATAACATTTTAGAGGAATAGAGGGGATTGAAGAGGAAGATAATTTTCAGTAGATCTCAACCATTTTCAAAAAAAAAATGAGCCAGACATAAAATGCTCACCACTATCTACAGAATTTATGTTTCACCACTATCTACAATTATAACTAAGGTTGTACAAAAATATCGGTAATTAATTGTTTTGAGCTAAGAAAAAGAAAAACAGTTTTAAATAATCTTTTTTTTAAATTATTTTATGCAGAGCCCTATAATAGAAAATAGACTTGAGCGCCACCTTGCATCAACCACAATTGAGGCCTTAAACAACTTAAATTCGTTACATTGAAAATTGATAAAATGAAATAAAGTAATTATCAAATAATAATTTTTTTTAAACATAATACGTTCATTTTAGTTAAAATAACTAATTCAAATTACATAACACTACGAGTACGATATAAGATTAGACAACTTTTTTTATTATACATATATTGAATAAATATGAAAACTAACATTAACAGAAAATATTTCCTGCAATTATAAATGACTAAAAATATTAATCGAGTTAAGGTGTTATGGGAATAAGAAATGACCTCTTTTATTAAATATTTATTCTTCAGGTCTTCCAATTAGATTCGACAATTATTTTATACAGTATTTTTAAATTTATGAATTCTTGTTCCAAATTTAATTTTAATTATTGATTTTTTCTGTCAGAGGAGCAACTACAACTTAAATTATATTTTAGTCTTAATTTGTTATTAATTTCAGAGGTATTAATGAAAATGAAGCAATTGCTTGTTGTTAAAAAAATGACGACAGATACCCATATTTTCAATCTGAAATAAGCTGAATAATGCTTTAGCTATAATAATCCTAAAATAAATGATTTTATATAATGTCAAAAACATCGATTTTATACATAAAAGGATTATACTCAAATATTAATCAATAATTCATATAATAATTCAATATTTTAGAAAAATATATATTTTGAGGTTTCTCTATGAACATGATACGACAACTGGAACTATATGTAGCTTTTTTACTCGCTTTTATTTATGGTTTGTTTTTGTAAATATATTAGCAACTAAATCAAATGTAGAAATTAATAAGAAAATGACCTATGTCATGACATTTAGGAATTTCTGTAGACGATCATATCATTCCACTAGTGGTAATACATTTTTCAATTTTTGTCACTTTTCAAAAACAATTTTGATCATTGATGA
>NW_027293429.1:0-2010 GCF_016086655.4 Lepeophtheirus salmonis | reverse complement strand
ATATGGAAGTAAAAATTCACAATCAACTCGACTATAAGGCGACTTTTTTTGTTTTATCTGGAACCAACCTATGCTTTGAGATCTAGAGTTGTACGAAACGACTTACCTATATGAACCATATTGAATATGAAACAAGGACGATTTCAATTTTAAGGAGTTATTCATCTGCAATTCCTAAGTTAACCTTTTTTGTAATGCACTATGCATAAAATTGATATTTAGACAAATCCTTAACGACAATTTCAGAAATTTTACGCAGGGGGAAACTTGTGCTTATTTGTCTGAATTTATAATTAAATTCGAAATTGTGAACCTTACTTTTATATAATTATCACAAGTTTCCCTATTTTTAATAAATTAAGACATAATAAAGTTGATATATATTATTCATATAATCTAGGACACCAGAAAAGAGTTAGCTCAATTTTGGGGAACATTGAGCTCCATTATTATGTGACATAGTGGTAATTTATTGGTATGAAATTCACGCACTATTCAAACAAGTCTACGACAAAAAATTCCCAATTAGTTGTACTCTGAGCATGTTCTACTATCTTTACTATCAGGTTCTAAGCAAGAATATAAAAAAAAATTGGATATAAAAAATAAGAGACATATTAGATGGAAGTGATTTGAGTGATATCAGTTAACGGTCATACTGTTCACATATCGAGATAATAACACAATTATTAATATAAATGATTAGAACAATGCCACTGAGCCTTTTATGACTGTAGTCATTCCTCAAAGTCGATTGATTAATTTTATCGAAAAAAAAGGAATTAAATATTAATAATAAATGAGAAATATCAAACTCATAGAACATAAAAATAAAAATATGCTTAAATAAAAACAAATCAATCTTAGAAATTAAGGAATAATAAATAAATAGTACTTCTTTAAAAGAGCAAAACCTTCAATATTTAAAATGGCATTAGTGAATAAAAAATATGATTATTTAAATTTAAGATACCCCAAGATAGAATTTTTATTGTGTGTAAGCAAATTGTACCGTTTCTGATTGGTAGATTCAAATCGGCTTAATCAAGAACAACGTGTACAATATCATATCATGTGTATTATATTATTTTAATTATACTTTAGGATATCAAAAATGTGGTGTTACCTTGATGACGTAGTCATTGAAAATATCAGCTCACTCCTTCTGAACAGAAGTCTTATTTTTTCTTCACAAAACCCTATGATGTGAGCAGTCCGGTGATGAGGTGGGGGTGGGGGAGCCACACATGTTTGAAGGGTAGAAATTGCTCAGGTTTTTGTTGTGCCAAGCTTGAGTTGTAATGCCCAGGTGCTGAGTATTGTTGCCAACAGTAATCCCTGTTTGTGCTAGTTGATATTCAAATTGGGCTTCAAAATCTACTTTATCACCTCCTTATAGTCCTTAGCTTCAATTTCAATGGCTACAACGGTCTACAGCGACAATCTAGTTGTGTCCTCAACTTTCTGTCGTCCTTGAGATGCTTTTGTTACTGTTAATGAGTAACAAACAAGCTCAGAAGAGCAATTTACAATGTCTGCGACCTTCCTTACCGAGTTATGAGTGTGGAGAAGATCTGCAATCTGTTATCGTTTTGCCTCCATTGTCGTTGTTGATTGACAAATTGCAACCAATAATGAGTGTAACAAACTTGATAAATTTCGGGAAAATAACTTTTTTTTGAACCTAACATCGATGTCAATTAAAAATGGCTTGATAAACTTTAATGGGCGAATTACGATTTGCGTACACACACTGTATGCCTGTATTTGATGTTTGGGTCTTTTTTTGGCATTTCAAATAAAATATATATCCATTTCTAATTATTTCATTATGGCATTGAATTATTGTTTACTTTAATTAGAGTTTGCAGAGCATTCAAAGGAATTATCTGAATAGTTTGTTGATAGAAATGAAAATTACTATTCTTTGCCAAATGCAAATGCAATCCACACTCAATTTTGAAAAAAGAAATATTTTTGCTTATTTTTGTGTTGACGGGCCACATACTA
>NW_027293428.1:0-1153 GCF_016086655.4 Lepeophtheirus salmonis | reverse complement strand
TATTTAAGGAGGTTTAAATTGTTTGACTTAATTGTATAGTTCAAAAATTTTCTCTCATTCTTGCACCTTGCATTTTATACTCCATTATACTCCTTCCTTTATGAATAGGTCGGCATTGACTTTCCGTCTAGAGTTTTTCCTTTTCATTTTATTTTTCCCAGCCTGATGAAAATAATGGTCAGACAGTCCATTGGACGATATTCTTGTAAGATTTAATCTATGCTGTAGCATTTGCCCTGTTTAAATATCCCACGTTCACCACTGAAAATCAACCGTTCACCCTTGTAAAGCGGACCGAAAAATCTTCTTGACATACGGTACTGATAAGGAAATACATCCTGTCGAGATCTATAACTGAGTTGTACATTTACGACCGTTTAAGATTTCGCACGTGGATTTTACTATTCGTCTGATCCCGATTTGTGGGAGTTTTAGTAGTCTTATAAATTCTTTGGCTTCCTTAATTTGTTTGTGTAATTTAATTTCTCCATATTTTAGTTTTTCTGTTAATAGTGAAGGGGCTTGGCTTTACTTGGAGCTTTTTATTTACGGATGTAGTAACTTCCCCTTTGAGAAACTATTTTTCAGAAAAAGGGTCATGGACATATATAATATTTTTCTCCACCGCTTCTGACTCCAAAACTGCAGCATCTTCCTGTTGCTTAAAGAAGTAGTTCTTTTTTTAACTTTGATGGATTATATCCATTGTGGAACTCGAGTCATAGAATGAAGAAACTCCAAACATAATTATTTTTGCTATAGACCCTGATTCGATATACACCTAACATGATTGTTTGATAAAATTGTACCAAACAAAATCCTTTTATCAATCTAAAAGAATAATATTTGTACAAATTTAGAGTGATAGGGACTCGAAAGGTCGGATATTATATAAAAATAAATTATTCCTTCGATTTTAATAAAGGGTTTTTCATTAACAGAGCTTACATTTTTTTTAAATAAAACGAAAACGTTTTGAGATATCGACAATTTTTTTATTTGCCGTTAAAATACATTCAAGTTAATTTATGAATAAAATTCGATATCGTTTGAATGACCACCACGGGCACGTTTTACGAAGTCCAATCGTTGAACCCAATTTTCGACTACTTTTCTGCATAAATTGGTGGAAACTGCGGCAATTTTGCTTTGA
>NW_027293427.1:0-700 GCF_016086655.4 Lepeophtheirus salmonis | reverse complement strand
TAATCAGCCCAAACCGCCCTTAATCATTTGTCTTCCTAAATAATAAAGTAGCCCATAATAATTCATTTAAAAACAATACCGAAACTAATTTTGATATTAACACACCTTCTGAGTCTGGCAAGATAAAACCAAACATAAATTTTATTATAGAATCAGTGTATTAGCGTGAAAATTACCATTCAGATTTAAACTCCGACGAAGAGCATCCTCAGTATAAATAAGAAAAGCCAGGAAACTAAACTTTGAGACTTCCACTAGTGTCCAAGAGTTAAAACTAAAAAGGCGCTGTTTCAGGATTCACCTTATTTGAGGAGGGGGGGGGGGGCTTGGTTTTTTTCTTTTGGAAAAAAAAGTTTAAATAATAATTTTTTTCGAAAAACATTTCAAAAATCTACAACTATTCAGTAAAATTTAAAAAAAATTCATTTCTATTCCTAAAAAATTTAAAACATTAAATTTGTATGGAAAAATTTCTTAAATCCTCAGGTCTGGGCAAATAATTCAATTGATGATGACTAATAAAAAGCTGAAAATAAGCCTTGGGTTAGCAGCTAAATATTATGAATATAATTGTGAATATACATATCGGTCAAGAATTATCTAAAATTTATCTAACGGATGATATTGTTATATGGTATGGGACACCAACGTATGCGTGGAACACTACCAAAGATGTAGTTCATCAAAACATAGCATTCTC
>NW_027293426.1:0-502 GCF_016086655.4 Lepeophtheirus salmonis | reverse complement strand
GAATACATTTCAGGATCATTGGTGCACGAGTTTTCCTAATTTACATACACAATGTCAAAATATATGATTATATCTACGATTAAAGTTCCTTCCTCAAGTGATACTAATTGAATATAATCCTGAATTTCCACTTTTCAAATATAATACCAAATATGAAATGTAATAACACCGATACCCAAAAATTTTTGTGTGTTCTCATTCGCTAGTTAAAATCTCATTCTCGGCACAAGAAGTCTTCTTTTTTCCTTTTGTATTTGAGTTTCAATTTATTAAGAGGAGAAGAATTTAACTGCTTTAAATATAATACCAAATAATAAACATAATAACACTGATACCCAAAAATATCCTTTTAAGCCATAGAAATAATAAATGTACCCAAATTGGACATTTGTAAATGGGCTTAAGCGTTGATCTGAAGTATTTATTCTTTCTAATTTATGATAAAATCATAAATATTATTATTTACGTGAATTAATAAAAATTTAATTTCTAAAATTATTCT
>NW_027293425.1:0-346 GCF_016086655.4 Lepeophtheirus salmonis | reverse complement strand
ACATTGTTGACATGCATTTAGGTACAATGAGTTTTGTAATAAATCCATTTAATTATTTATCTTACAGTAAGGTAGATTACATGCAATAAAATTAATTAATTTTTATTTTAAATTGGACATCATTTTTATATTGTTTTTAATCAAACATCATTAATATCTTTAACAAATATTCATTTAAAAATTTGGTTGTCTTTCTTTTGGGTCTTGATGATGATGATGGAGCCATCCCCAAGAGTTTGAGAACCAATTATTCCATTAAAATCTGAATACTTACTAATTCAATAATTAATGATTGTTGATTGATTATAATAATTATTTCATATTTTGATATATTAAAGCATAAGCA
>NW_027293424.1:0-2318 GCF_016086655.4 Lepeophtheirus salmonis | reverse complement strand
AATCTAGAATATAGGTTTGCCTCTTTCAAAGCAGTCAGATACTTAGGCGAATATAATTTCAGGGCTATATTCCTCTTTTGATCATCATCTAAAACATTGCTCAATAGGGCGAAAAGAACCAACTCAACTGGTGTCAAATACCATATGTGATTATGAATCTTCTTCATGAAGACCTCTTGTAAATCATTGTCCATTCTTCTGAGGAATTACATCTCTGGCAAAAAATTTCAAGTCATTTAGAGGAACATCCACTGCAAATGCTAAAGTCATTCACATTGGCGAATAAAACAAAGTTAGGAATTGGTTCATCTTATCCAGGTTTTTCATTGTACCTTAATCATGTTTCCTTTCCTTCATTAATAGAAACATATTTTGGGATTATATATTTATGGTCATCCATCGTGCTTGATTAATTGATCCTGGTTTCTTCCAGTGACTACTGAGAGGAGGAGTGAAATTATAGTAAGTTCTGCCATTTTTTGATAATCAGCTCTTGGGTATGTGTCTGATTTCAAAATTGTATCTATCATTTTTACTCTTTTTTCAGGCAATATATTTTAATAGTAAGGCTTTTTGCATGTTCTTTATTCAAGTTACCTATTTTTACTTGTAGTGTTTAAACCTAGAGACTGAACTTTTCCTAAACAACTTTTCTGTAAACTGAGCCAAAACTACCTTCTGTACATGCAATCTCAATGCTAGATAAACTAACTTTACGTCTAATTAGTTTTACATAAGCCTAGCGGCTCCCATGTGAATTCCACTATTCCTTGAGGAGGTGTTAAAAACCAGAGCAGTAATCCTATCTGTGAGTTTTTATGTCGTTAATAGATCTATAGGTGGTGTTGGAATTTTACTTTGAGCTGCAAATCACTAGCACTCCCAAAAGTTATCCTTCAGGATATCCGGGTTGGATCCATGAAAATATCTTAAGAATTTGATAGCTCTGTGCTGTGCAGCATGTGAAGGAGCTCTCAATGTATAATGACAAGTATGTTTAATTAATTTTATGTCTTGAGAACATCCTGTTTGGACGAGTAGATGATGTAGATACCATGAATATATCTAAGTCAGCCCTGCCGGATTTTGAACGTGGCAAAAACAACGGCTGTTAATGTATTGTCAGATAGTCCCAAATGATCAGCAGTATTGCATATTATTTCACATTTCATAATATTTCTGGGTAGTCATTTCATTAATAAAAACAATCAAGTTGCTAAACTACTTTATTAATAACTTAATTCAATAACTCTAGAAGAAATTTTACGTTTATAGTACTTGAAGTCTAAGAAAATATGTAAAATAATATAAATTGTATAGCATTTTGATTTTCAAATTGGTATTCCAAAAATTATTTGTGAATGAGAAATTAAGGTAAGTGTATAATATTTTGAACATATTATTATCATTTCCGTAAAAATGGGCTAAACATAAGAAAAAATAACGTTGATAGAAGGGAGGATATAATTATAGTATTGCAGTCTGAATTATTACGACAAATTGCTTTTCTTTGATAAAAATATATTTATGATATATATCAGGGGCACAATATACAATGCACTCAGTGACTGTTGTTCATATAAACAAATAGGCTTTTACTTCATTATTATAGATAAAAAATGTGAATAAACTAAATATCGAGGCAGTCTAAGAAGTGGACCCAAAGGTCAAAACACGTCATTCGATAAAAAATAAACCAAATTATTGTCAAAACTTACTTGGAAACTATTTGAACAGTTGTGATCCCTCTCCTCCTGACCCAATATATTCTTCACTTTGCAAAGTTATATCTTTATTATTAAAAGGTTGAGAGGATTGAATTTCAACTATCCGTGTTCGCTGTATCCAATTTCGATATAGAAAGAGACGTACAGGCAAGTAATACATAATGAGGGAAGGTGTGTAAAATAAAACACTAGGTATAGCGATTAGAAAAGGAAAAACGGTTGTTGCGTGTGCTCTTTCTTCTTTTTTGTTCATTATTTAATAAGTCGGGCGTGTTAACATCTCCCTCGAGAAGAATTCTCCCTATCTTTGGTGTAAATTGATTTAAAAATGTCTCACAAAATATATAAATAAATTTAAATATAATAATAACATTTTCTCCTGGCACTAATGCTATTTTAAATGTAGAAAGTTCTCCTCTTTATAGAAGTAATTCATTTTCTCCCTCCAAAATCATCAAGAGCAGTTGATGTTAACTAGGGTAATCTAGTTGTACATTATGCAAAAATCCCGCTTTCTCCCAATTTACAATATACTATAAAATGTACCCGCTCTTATTGTGAACATATTTTTACATTCAGAGGTGAGCAACC
>NW_027293423.1:0-695 GCF_016086655.4 Lepeophtheirus salmonis | reverse complement strand
GTGTAATTGAACTACTATACACATTATTAACGTTTAAAAATTGAATTAAAAATTCGGGGCTATTATCTTCTCTCACGATTTTGAGTAACAACTCCATGTTCAACTGTGGGATTTTTTTTATCCACTAAAGAGAGCCGCAGAAAATCAAATGATGCCTATTCTATGGCATTTGAGAATGTTTTTTGCATTAAGGAGGAACCTGAATTTTTTTTAGACAAGTTTTTAAAAATATTGGACCTGCTTATATCGTGGAGGAAGAGAATCGTTGATTCAATTTCTAATGTAAAAGACGGAAAGCGATTTACATCACAATTTCAACTATCTTTAGGATGTTTATTCTTCAATGCTCCTTGCAACGACTATGAAAATTGTTTAACATAGTTATTCATGCTTTTGCGGACTGCCTTTCACTACATATACTGAAACAAATTATATTGCTTAACATAGTCTCCATCCTACTTTTTTTTGTTGTATAATTTTGATTCATTTCTTTTCTACCAGATCATTTTACAAATTTTATTAAAGATACTTATTAAATGTGATAAACTACTGCAGAGTATTTTTATTATTTTTTAACTAACTTTTAATTAATTGTTGAATTGACTTTTGTTTAGGGGTTTAATTTCCAGTTTTTTTCTATTACTTTTTTCAAATTTTTGGAATGAAATTAGTAATAATCAGTTTTATGGCGGTGC
>NW_027293422.1:0-1705 GCF_016086655.4 Lepeophtheirus salmonis | reverse complement strand
GAAATGACTTCATATTTTGTAGTTACTTATAGATTAGTTGATCGTAGTGCACTTTTTAATATGAAGAAAAAAGATCTAGGCATTAGAAAACACTTATAACCAATCAAAAATTGATTTATTTTATAAATTGATTAGGTAAAGCAGGTCTTACGTGATAAATATGCTAATAAATGATCTGAGATCCTTTAACTTTTGTAAACTTATATTAGAAAATATGAATTTCGTTTAACATATTTCAAAAGTTAGTGAGTCGGGAGTCATTTTCTGAATGATTAAATCACTTAAATCATATTTAAATATCACTCGATCGTATGGATATGATCTCCACATCAATATTCTATAAATATATTACGAATTACACTAAATACATACAATCTAACAACACTGTATATAAGAACGATTATTTCAGTATTCATTTACTCTAAATAATATATTATGTTCCTTGACAATTATAAAGTATATTAATATGACATAAAAAATTGAAATTGTTTTGTTATTTGTCAATTGTGAATAATAGTGTAATGCAAATATGTACTACTTTAAGTGCTTCATTGATTTAAGTTTATATTTTTATTTTGTCTTAATTATTTAACCTTATAATATATTTGATAATTGATTGATTTACTATGATATATACTTATTACAAATATAGACTTCTAAATATCTAGGTGTGTAGTAAAATGTAAGATTTTTGTTGAATACTCTTTTTGGGCATAGGTTTATTCATAAGTGTCTTTGTATTGAATCCATCGATATGGTATTCAATGCTTCGTTTCAGATTACCGTTGTAGTAAGAAGGTATAAAGTTTAAGAAAATATAATTGTTCTGCTTACTTTTCTTAGTGTGTACGTTTTATTATGAAATATTGCCATAAATTAATAATAATAGGTCTATATTCAAGAAAATTATAGCCTCAAAAGAAAAATCCTGAATGATTTTTTCCACTAATTATAATATTTTAAAACTAACAGAAGTACATTTATATTTGCAGGAAATTCTTGACATTGAATGTGATAAAGAGCATCATTTTGATCGTTCTATATTTTGGTCAGATTTTCAAATTAATGAAAAAATCATTAGTTTCTGAAGTAAATGATAATATTCAAAAATATTGAAAAATAACTTTTATTAAAATAAAACTTAGGACTAAAAAAGTATTCAAAAATTTAATAGTGGGGATTACAATGATGATTTATTCCATTAGGAATATTAATAATCTTTATCAACTTTTATTCAAAATATCCCCGTCTAACTGTGTTGTACAATATTATTATTAATATTGAATAGATTCACTATGATCTAATCTTATTTCAAATAATAAATCCATCAATGAATTAAAAATATAAGAAAACCTATATTGTATCTCTCTCATACGCCTCCTCTTCCTTTAAATTAAGCATTCATTACTCTTATATATGATTCATTGTTAAGTCTCTCTCCGGATTCTACATATAGTTGGATATCGAATGGTTAGTCTCTCCAAGTGCAAGCCGCTTTAACTTGGGAGAAATTTTAACATTTCGTGGTCAACCACAATTTTAGTGTTGCAGATAACCTAACAGGTCAATACACACCCTGGTTGAACTCCTACCGATCATTTAAGTTTTTGCTACATAACAATTTCTGTTAAATTAAATATTTACTTGAATAACTAAAATACTTGTTTTAGGCTTACTTTAAAAATAATAATCTTACAAGTAGTAG
>NW_027293421.1:0-506 GCF_016086655.4 Lepeophtheirus salmonis | reverse complement strand
GTTACACGATTTGTTTAAATTTAAAAACATTTTGAAAAATAATTTAGTTACACAGCTCTTTTACTGTCTAATGATATATACAGGTGTGCGCGGCTAAAACTGAACACTCCTTTAAACTTAACGCCATGCATATATTCGTGATTTCATTGAGTTAAAACCAGTTTATACTTCGAGGCAAGAGCCTTGACTAGTTATAAACAAAACTCCAGCAAAATCTAAATAGCAACAGTGAAACAACAGCCCATAATATGGAGAAACGTCGAGTCGCAATTTTGGAACTTTCTGGGCGGGGAAAAACTCCCACTGAAATGGCCAAGGTTCTGAACTGAAGCCGCACCACCGTTTACAGCGTGGTAGCCAAAGAAACTCCTGAGGCGACCACAAGGTCTAAGTCAAGGCCTTGAAGGCCGGACGAAATGGTTGCTACCGTGAAAAAGTATGTCGAGGTCAAGAGAGGCAAGTTCGCCGTAACCGGCCTCTCCAGGGAGTTCGACGTTAGCAAAAGG
>NW_027293420.1:0-839 GCF_016086655.4 Lepeophtheirus salmonis | reverse complement strand
TATTGCATGTACATAACGTACATGGCATGCGTGGTTGCCCTTGTAATATATACATATCATTACATAACGTAATAATACGTAATAATACGTGTTAGGTACCAATACTAGCTAATAAGGGTCGCGTATACCTACCCAGGTAGCGAGATATCGAGGTATCTGGATATGCTGTCATGGGTAGGGGTATGGCGAGGTATCTACGGTATGTGGGGTATTGGGGGCATATATCATACTATATGTAATATTATGTAATATAACATAAAGTACATATTCCCTCCTTGCATATAGGGTACGTATACACTACGTGCACACAATACATGCAAGTATGGCATTAGCATGATTATGTACCAGATATAGGATGTGCCATTCTGCGCACTTCCACAACCTGGGAAACAATATTGAGCAGATCTGTTGGCAAGTGGTGTTGAGTAGATGTATACTGGATGCTAGAATAGCTGCTAGTGTAGACGATGTGGTGGCATGGGATACGTAATACTGTATATAGTGTATAGTAGTACTACTCTCTCCCTGTATGTAGCATAGTATACTAGCATGTGCTACGTAATATGTATTAGTAGTATATATAGTAGATATAGCAGTGGTGGCGTGCAATATGTACAATGTAGATAATAATGAGACAACATCAATAACATAAACCTAAACATAAACAGACAGCAGCTGTGTGTGTGTTGTGTTGTACTAGCTAGCTAGGTAGCATACTAGGAGCATAGCATAGCAGGACGTGTATGTAGTATATAGTATATAGTATATAGTATGTAGTGCCTGTTATAGGTACCGTGTGTGGTAGTAGTAGTACAATGTATATTATGTAGTATATAGTA
>NW_027293419.1:0-1686 GCF_016086655.4 Lepeophtheirus salmonis | reverse complement strand
AAATGATATTATTCAGGGACTGGTACTCAAGTCTCTCCCTCAAAGGTTACAGATACATTCAGTCTCTTCCGGGTCCTTATGTATCAACTATAGAAAGGTGGATTTGAAACTTTAAAACAATCGATCATTATGGAAATTGTGTCACAACAATTCAAATCCTAAAGTAGTATTTTATCTTTCAGCCATTTTATTTTATATAAATTATCGCTTCATTATATTGTTTGGTCAGCGATGCATGAATGGCAATTAACATGATATGACGGCAAATCATCATTAGAATGCCTTGACATATCAAGTCCTAATATTTTGCATCTAAATCAAGGTGTGTTACTCAGACTTTAGTAATCATACTTCTCGAGGCATAGATTAACACCAGTCCAGCTCTGAGACTCAAGATCTCAGAGGCCATGGAGTAACGCTGCAGATATATTTTTAAATATTCTACTAGTTAATTTATATAATAAATATTGTGGTCATTACTTGAGCTATGTCCGACTCATATAACATATCCATGATGATGTCCCAACGGATAAAGTAAGTTCCGTTAGAACATTCCAAGAGTTCATGTCAAAGCTGTGCGATACAAATGTCAGCCTTAAGTTGCACATATCATTACACTTATCAATCTATGAAATATCATTGATAATAAAGATTAAAAATTGCATATTTTTCTTTATCAATTGAAAAAGATGGCATTCCAATCAGTTTGTTCCATGTATAATATTGAAGGTCTTCAGTTTAATAAGCCCATATAATCTTAGAATTATTTTAATATATTTATATTAAAAAATCATTTCAAATCTTCGCAGAATAAATTTGGCTCTTCATATCGGAAGATAAATCTGTAACTAACAAATTCAAGATTTTCAGAGATTGTATCTAAAAAGTTGTTAATTTTGCTTAAAAACTGAAAAGCTTAGTCTTAATTATTAAGATCAGTCACTTATAAATTATATGTTTAACTCAATCGATGAATTTAATATTATATCGGCTGTGACGTCACGCACCATCGGCAAAGGGAAAAAAGGAAAACACGTTGTGGGAGACGCACATCCAACTAAAGGTGAGGCAACAATGATCTTCTAACCCAGTCTGGTTGGCGTTAGCTGACTCAGCTGACGTAGTGACTTCACCAGATAATTTCATTCAAGTGAAGTACACTAATTGCAATTTGGATCTATTTACCCAAAAATGGCATCATCTTGAGGTTCAAAGCGTATTTGTGCCATGGGCTACTGTCCCAATCCACGGGATGCCAAGTATTTTCATTTCCTCAGAAAAATTTGATGCTTCATCGTCTTTGGATCTCAATCTACAGGAGAAAAACCCAATTTATATTATGGTTGCCCAGATTTGATATAGGCATTTTTCATCCAATGATTTTGAGCGGAATTTCCAGGCTGAGATTCTTGTCTTATTGGCCAGGAAGAAATTAAAAGTGATGCAGTCTCCCCACTTCATATTCCCATTGTTTCTCCCAGTTCAGATGAACCCAAATCCTCCAGAGATATTCCTAAGGAAACTTCCGAATGGAAAGAGCTTGTGAAACAACCATTGGGAGCAAGTAAAGTCCAGGAAACCAGTATGGACAGAGACTGATAATGAAAGGCTCATGGAAATTTGTAGAGTCCCAACAAGAGCCTTTGACCAAGACGCAAAGCACTCAGATTTAGGTTCACAAATTCG
>NW_027293418.1:0-1600 GCF_016086655.4 Lepeophtheirus salmonis | reverse complement strand
TAATGAGTCATTATAATGATGATCCATTTGTCCGCAATCAAGTTACAAGGAAATTAAAAAAAAACCATCTAAAAGTGTTCAAGCAGCAATCTTTGAAGATCTTTGACCTATTATTTTAAAATAGAATATAATTTATAGTCCCTGGATTACTGAAGACGTCTGGAGTAAATAATGTTATCTTATCAAACCCCTTGTAATTTCCAAATAGTAAGGGTATATACAGGGTGTCCACGATAAATTGGAACTATAAACTTCATCCAGATTCATAATGTGGATATTCGGGGTTAAATCATACTAATATAAAAGGTTGCGTGAACAATACACTATAACTTCCACCACAATTGTTTTGACAACAAACAATAGTCATCATGGAACAAGCAAGGAGAGACGCCATCCTCGAATTAGCTCGCACGGACACAAGCCCTCTGCTGTCTACCAGCTTAACTACCCCAAGACCTGTACCGGGTCTTCAATGCCTGAGAGGTTGAGGGAAGGTCTGCTGCAAGGCCCACACATATGAGAAGTGACCAATCCGCACTCCCCATTCTTGAAGGCCTCCGGAAGTCCATCAAGGCTTCGCCAGGGACATCCTTGTCCAGGTTGGCCAAGAACCGTGGAGTGAGCAAGTAGCTGGTCTCCAAGGCTGTGAATGAGGACCTCAGGTACAAGTCATACCGAATGGCCAAACAACACATCCTCACGGCATCCATGAAGGCCACCAGGGTCACGAAATGGTAAGCGTCTCCTCAATGACTTGAAGAGCCATAGAAGAAGAATCATCTTCTTCTCCGACGAGAAGAACTGGACTGTCGACAGAAGCTACAACGTCCAGAATGACAGGTGGCTTGCCAAGGAGGGAGAAGAGGTCCCTGCGGCCACAAAGTTCCCGGCCTCTGTGATGACCCTGGGCGTCATCTGCAGCACCGGTGAGGTGATGCCTCCTTTCTTCTTCAATCCCAAGGAAAGGGTTAACGCAATAAGGTACTGCGAAGTCATGGAGGAGTTAGTCATCTCCTGGATGAAGGATACGGCCGCTGGGAGGAAGTTCATATTCCATCAAGACTCTCTCCTATGTATTTTTTGGTTCGGTGTTGATCCATCAAGATTCTAATGACTTTTTGATTTCAAATTAATTTATTAGCTAGTATATATTTAGCTAAAGTATATTGAGCTTTTGTAAGGTAGTTTATTTATACCTACTTCCCGAACAATATATATATATATACATGATAACATGAAAAAACAAAATATAGGTATATTCAACAGAAAATTAAACTTACATGGTTAAAAATACTTAGAACAATAATTGTAGAAGTCAAATAATAAAAACATCAAAAACGTTAACCTAATAAATATATGCATTTTTTATGGTGCTAAGTAAATACCATTCCTAGTAAATTTAGTCCCTGTCTTTTCATTCCCAGCAAAATTCATCCCTGGACATTTCATTCCCATTTTTAAGGGGGATATTTTTCGACGTCACACGGTTTATGTTTCTAAACTTGTTAACACTGTACGAGAGGGGTCTAAGGAACTTGCATATTGCATACGTAGATTTGAACTGTAATGAGAGAAAACAAAAAAAATGATGGATGTGGAG
>NW_027293417.1:0-5187 GCF_016086655.4 Lepeophtheirus salmonis | reverse complement strand
TGTCTGTCTCTGTGGACCTGGAGTTAGTGCTTCCTTAAACTCTGCGTCTTTACTTCCCCCTCTTCCTCCTCTCTCTTCCTCCTCTCTTCCTCCCCTCTCCTCCTCCTCCTCTCTTCCTCCCACCTCATCCTCCCCTCTTCCTCCTCTCTTCCTCCCCTCTCCTCCAGTCCTTCTACTCCCCTCTCTCCCCCATTCCTCTTCTCCTCCTTTGATTCCTCCACTTCCTCCCCTCTTCCTCCCCCCCCTCTTCCTCCCCTCTTCCTTCTCTCTCTACCCCCTCTTCCTTCTCTCTCTACTCCCCCTCTTCCTTCTGCTCTCTCTCTCTCTCTCCTCTCCCTGATCCCCCTCTTCCTCCCTCTTCCCTCCTGCTCTCTCTCTCCTCTCAGGTCTCAAAACTCAGACAGAGACACAGGAGGGAATGGTGACTGGCATGGAAGACAGACAGAGACTAGTAAACTAGAGACTAGTAGACTAGGTAGACTGCAGACCAGTAGACTAGTAGACTAGAGACTAGTAGACTAGAGACCTACTGTGCACTAGTAGACTGGACCAGCAGACCAGCTACTAGGCTACCAGTAGACCAGAGCACTAGTCCACTGCAGACCAGAGACAGACCAGCAGACCAGCAGACCAGCAGACCAGCAGACCAGAGACCAGAGACCAGCAGACCAGAGACCAGCAGACCAGCCAGAGACCAGCAGACCAGAGACCAGCAGACCAGCAGACCAGAGACCAGCAGGCCAGCAGACCAGAGACCAGCAGACCAGCAGACCAGAGACCAGCAGACCAGCAGACCAGCAGACCAGCAGACCAGAGACCAGAGACCAGCAGACCAGCAGACCAGCAGACCAGAGGCCAGCAGACCAGCAGACCAGCAGACCAGAGACCAGCAGACCAGAGACCAGCAGACCAGCAGACCAGAGACCAGCAGGCCAGCAGACCAGAGACCAGCAGGCCAGCAGACCAGAGGCCAGCAGACCAGAGACCAGCAGACCAGCAGACCAGAGACCAGAGACCAGAGACCAGCAGACCAGAGACCAGAGACCAGCAGACCAGAGACCAGAGACCAGAGACCAGCCAGAGACCAGCAGACCAGCAGACCAGCAGACCAGCAGACCAGCAGACCAGCAGAGACCAGAGACCAGCAGGCCAGCAGACCAGAGACCAGCAGGCCAGCAGACCAGAGACCAGCAGACCAGCAGACCAGAGACCAGCAGGCCAGCAGACCAGAGACCAGCAGACCAGAGACCAGCAGACCAGAGACCAGCAGACCAGCAGACCAGACCAGCAGACCAGTAGACCAGAGACCAGCAGAGGCCAGCAGAGCCAGCAGACCCAGCAGACCAGTAGACCAGCAGACCAGCAGACCAGGCAGACCAGAGACCAGAGACCAGTAGGCCAGCAGACCAGAGACCAGAGACCAGCAGACCAGAGACCAGAGACTAGACTAGAGACCAGCAGACCAGCAGACCAGCCAGAGACCAGTAGACCCAGTAGACCAACAGAGACCAGTAGACCAGCCAGTAGACCAGTAGACCAGCAGACCAGCAGACCCAGACCAGCAGACCAGCCAGTAGACCATTAGACCAGAGACCAGAGACCAGTAGACCAGACCAGTAGCAGACCAGAGGCCAGCAGACCAGTAGACCAGCAGACCAGCAGACCAGAGACCAGCAGGCCAGCAGACCAGAGACCAGCAGACCAGCAGACCCCTCTTCCAGAGACCTCCAGCCTGAGACCCAGGGGCAGACTGCCCCAGCCTCCTGCTCTCCAGCAGACCAGAGAGACCAGTAGACCAGAGACCAGAGGGACCAGACCAGACAGACCAGCAGACCAGAGACCAGAGACCAGCAGACCAGCAGACCAGCAGACCAGCAGACCAGCAGACCAGCAGACCAGTAGACCAGAGACCAGTAGACCAGAGACCAGTAGAGGCCAGCAGACCAGAGACCAGCAGACCAGCAGACCAGTAGACCAGCAGACCAGCAGACCAGCAGACCAGAGACCAGCAGACCAGCAGACCAGAGACCAGAGGCCAGAGACCAGCAGACCAGCAGACCAGACCAGACCAGCAGACCAGAGACCAGCAGACCAGCAGACCAGACCAGCAGACCAGCAGACCAGAGACCAGCAGACCAGCAGACCAGCAGACCAGCAGACCAGAGACCAGCAGACCAGAGACCAGAGACCAGCAGACCAGCAGACCAGAGACCAGCAGACCAGCAGACCAGCAGACCAGAGACCAGAGACCAGAGACCAGCAGACCAGAGACCAGCAGACCAGAGACCAGCAGACCAGAGCAGACCAGAGACCAGAGACCAGCAGGCCAGCAGACCAGAGACCAGCAGACCAGCAGACCAGAGACCAGAGACCAGAGACCAGCAGACCAGCAGACCAGAGACCAGAGACCAGCAGACCAGCAGGCCAGCAGACCAGAGACCAGAGACCAGCAGACCAGCAGACCAGAGACCAGCAGACCAGCAGACCAGAGACCAGAGGCCAGCAGACCAGAGACCAGCAGACCAGCAGACCAGCAGACCAGAGACCAGAGACCAGAGACCAGAGACCAGCAGACCAGAGACCAGCAGACCAGAGACCAGAGACCAGAGACCAGAGACCAGCAGACCAGAGACCAGAGACCAGCAGACCAGAGACCAGAGACCAGAGACCAGCAGACCAGAGACCAGCAGACCAGCAGACCAGCAGACCAGCAGACCAGAGACCAGAGACCCAGCAGACCAGAGACCAGAGACCAGACCAGCAGACCAGAGACCAGAGACCAGGCCAGCAGACCAGCAGACCAGCAGACCAGACCAGAGACCAGACCAGACCAGAGACCAGCAGACCAGAGACCAGCAGACCAGCAGACCAGAGACCAGCAGGCCAGCAGACCAGAGACCAGCAGACCAGCAGACCAGAGACCAGAGACCAGCAGACCAGAGACCAGACCAGTAGACCAGCAGACCAGCAGACCAGCAGACCAGAGACCAGCAGACCAGAGACCAGCAGACCAGAGACCAGAGACCAGAGACCAGCAGACCAGCAGACCAGAGACCAGAGACCAGCAGACCAGAGACCAGCAGACCAGCAGACCAGAGACCAGAGACCAGCAGACCAGAGACCAGAGACCAGCAGACCAGCAGACCAGAGACCAGAGACCAGCAGACCAGAGACCAGCAGACCAGCCAGTAGACCAGAGACCAGCAGACCAGAGACCAGAGACCAGCAGACCAGAGACCAGAGACCAGCAGACCAGCAGACCAGAGACCAGCAGACCAGCAGACCAGAGACCAGCAGACCAGAGACCAGCAGACCAGAGACCAGGGCCAGCAGACCAGAGACCAGCAGACCAGCAGACCAGCAGACCAGCAGACCAGCAGACCAGCAGGCCAGCAGACCAGAGACCAGACCAGCAGACCAGAGACCAGCAGACCAGCAGACCAGCAGACCAGAGACCAGCAGACCAGGACCAGAGACCAGCAGACCAGAGACCAGCAGACCAGCAGACCAGAGACCAGCAGACCAGCAGACCAGCAGACCAGCAGACCAGAGACCAGCAGACCAGAGACCAGAGACCAGAGACCAGAGAGACCAGCAGACCAGAGACCAGCAGACCAGAGACCAGCAGACCAGAGACCAGCAGACCAGAGACCAGCAGACCAGCAGACCAGAGACCAGAGACCAGCAGACCAGCAGACCAGCAGACCAGCAGACCAGCAGACCAGAGACCAGCAGACCAGAGACCAGAGACCAGACAGACCAGAGACCAGCAGACCAGAGACCAGAGACCAGAGACCAGACCAGAGACCAGCAGACCAGAGACCAGCAGACCAGCAGACCAGAGACCAGCAGACCAGCAGACCAGAGACCAGCAGACCAGCAGACCAGAGACCAGCAGACCAGCAGACCAGACCAGCAGACCAGCAGACCAGAGACCAGCAGACCAGAGACCAGAGACCAGAGACCAGCAGACCAGAGACCAGCAGACCAGAGAGACCAGAGACCAGAGAGACCAGAGAGACCAGCAGACCAGAGACCAGCAGACCAGCAGACCAGAGACCAGAGACCAGAGACCAGAGAGACCAGAGACCAGAGACCAGACAGAGACCAGCAGACCAGAGACCAGCAGACCAGCAGACCAGCAGACCAGAGACCAGAGACCAGAGACCAGAGACCAGCAGACCAGCAGACCAGAGACCAGAGACCAGAGACCAGCAGACCAGAGACCAGAGACCAGAGAGACCAGAGACCAGAGACCAGAGACCAGAGACCAGAGACCAGCAGACCAGAGACCAGAGACCAGAGACCAGAGACCAGCAGACCAGAGACCAGAGACCAGAGACCAGAGACCAGACAGAGACCAGAGACCAGACAGACCAGAGACCAGAGACCAGAGACCAGAGACCAGAGACCAGAGGACCAGCAGACCAGAGACCAGAGACCAGAGACCAGAGACCAGAGACCAGCAGACCAGAGACCAGAGACCAGCAGACCAGAGACCAGAGACCAGCAGACCAGAGACCAGAGACCAGCAGACCAGAGACCAGAGACCAGAGACCAGAGACCAGCAGACCAGAGACCAGAGACCAGAGACCAGCAGACCAGCAGACCAGCAGACCAGCAGACCAGAGACCAGCAGACCAGCAGACCAGAGACCAGCAGACCAGAGACCAGCAGACCAGCACCAGAGACCAGCAGACCAGAGACCAGCAGACCAGAGACCAGAGACAGAGACCAGCAGACCAGAGACCAGAGACAGAGACCAGAGACCAGCAGACCAGAGACCAGAGACCAGAGACCAGCAGACCAGACCAGAGACCAGAGACCAGAGACCAGAGACCAGCAGACCAGAGACCAGAGACCAGAGAGACCAGCAGACCAGAGACCAGAGACCAGAGACCAGAGACCAGAGACCAGCAGACCAGAGACCAGCAGACCAGAGACCAGAGACCAGAGACCAGACCAGCAGACCAGAGACCAGAGACCAGCAGACCAGAGAGACCAGAGACCAGAGACCAGAGACCAGAGACCAGAGACAGAGACCAGCAGACCAGAGACCAGAGACCAGAGAGACCAGAGACCAGAGACCAGCAGACCAGAGACCAGAGACCAGCAGACCAGAGACCAGAGACCAGAGACCAGAGACCAGCAGGCCAGCAGACCAGAGGCCAGCAGACCAGAGACCAG
>NW_027293416.1:0-665 GCF_016086655.4 Lepeophtheirus salmonis | reverse complement strand
CTCTCTTTCTTGAGAGATTTTGTCGACTTTCTCATCGAGTAGCAAAACAATAAAGTACCTGACCTCACAGCAGAAAACCTTCTTAGCAATAAAGCAGATGTGCCTTGCACAGGCAGATCTAGCAGAGTATCTTCTCCTAGATGTCTCCTCGGCATGTTCCAGTCTGATCCCATAGAAAGAAGGTTCGGCTAGTATAGAACACTAAGAGGAGGTATCTACTACATCAGCATGAAACAGACCCAGGAAGAAGAGAAAAAGATTCGTATTCTGAGTCTTGTCAAATTTGCAGGTAAATAAGATATTTGCTAATAGTAAGCTTCTTTATTTAGGTATTACTTATTTTTACAATATAATAATATCATTACAATACTTTACTTTTTTAAATTTTTAGGTATTACTAATTCAGAAATTAAAGCTCTGCTGGATGAAGACCTGGTAAAAGCTGAGCTCAATTTTAACTAACGGGCAACCAGATGCCCTCCAGGAACTAGCTTCCAAGGGGGAGAGTAATACTCTCTACTTTGTTGCCGGGTATATTGGTTTTTCTTTGAAGAAGAAGATCAGTTGTACATCATGCCAAGAGTTAATGGTCATCAGAGACACACCTCCGGACTCAATAACCTTCGATAGCCCAACTAATCAGCATGTAGACCTAAAAGAGTTCA
>NW_027293415.1:0-3152 GCF_016086655.4 Lepeophtheirus salmonis | reverse complement strand
TTCGAAAGTTGTTATTATTATTATTTAAGTCTTGAATACAACCCACCTCAGTTAAAGTTACATCTAGTGTGTGTGTTCATGAAAGCCACACAGTAACATTGAGAGTTTGTTCAAGATTTAAGAGTGTAAGTCTTTGTTTGACTAAAGTATGATCGAGGAAGACATTCACAGTAATTCTTGCCTATTTCCTTCCCCCTTCGCCACCTTGTCACGGCTGCTTCTAGGTGATCTAATGAAATATTACAGCAGGGAATCGGCTCTTCTCAAAATATTCTTCAAACTGTCAGGGTTACCATGTTGGTTTTTGCTTGTTTTTTTAAATGGCTAAAAAATGTTACCATTTAGTATTATTAGGTATACAGGGTCTGACACCTGAAATCAGTTATATTCGGATCCTGCATGGTACATCACAGCCCAGTTTTCCTGTTCTTACAAAAGTTTGATGAATAATGAATAATAACCTTTACTTTCATTTTGAGTTAGTGCTCGAGATTGAGCAGCTTAGAAAACTCAATGGCTGAATTATTCACGCGAGCTGCACAGCCAATACTATCACCAAACTTATTGTATTGATTAGAAACACCGGGTTTGGATGGTCGTTAAGAAGCTAGAACCTCTGGCAACATCCACGGGAATATCTTTTTTGTAAATAAAGCTCTTCCTACCCTATAATACATGTTTGAAGAGTTGAAAATGAACGCCTGCAACACCTCACACGATATTGTCCTTCAAAGCTGCCATCAAAGGCATATGCACAATGCTCTTCTCCGTGAAAATCATCAAAGCCTGCCCAGCTTTCAAAGGAGAATTTAGTCAGTGATTAAGACCCATGGAGGTCAGATTAAAAAAATATTCTATTAAAACTTATTCACAATTCATTTGTTCAGGATCTGGATGAGGTCCATGTTTGTTCAAATTGTAATATACCACCTTTTAAGTTAAAATAATATGCAAGTTGAAGATAGCACTATTTGTCTTACAAAAATTTGAAAAGAGTTTGGAAATGAACGTGATCATCCCCAATGAATGTATATAAGGAACTAGAAGGGCAACGTGTCTACTGAATGAAAAAAAGAGAGCAACAGAAAATAGTTGAAATTTATTTGTTAAACTTTTTTTTATTTCATTATATGTTTGAAATAGTGTTCCTATAAACATTTTTATTAATTATTGTTTAGTAACCTATCATACTATTATTCAATGATTATATAGTTAAGACTTCTTTTTAATTTATAACTTATTTTCTGCAAATAAAATTTTAGTTTTATATTTAAATTATTATAATTATTGTCCTCGGAGGACAATGTGGGATTTAGAAAAATACCATTTATGTTATAATTATGTTAATTTGCTCAATTAATAATCAAACGATCTTAGTATTATTTTTATACATTTTAACTATCGTCTTCAATCAAACAAATTACAATTAGCTCGTATGGCACACATTTAGTCATTTATTTATTTTTGTAAAGATCGTAAATCTCCGAAAGATTAATATTCCAATATCTTTACAAGTAATTTAGCTATTTAGAAAAGATTCTTGAGTCAATAATTTTTGAAATTGCAACGGCATTCAGATATTACAATAGAAATCTATCAAAGTTAATAAGTCACTTATATTTTTTAAAGCATATAGTCACTTAGCAGTTCCCAATAACTATTTATATGTAATGCCATAGTAGAAGAATGCATTGTAGACCAAAATATTGAGAAAAGAGGAAGGTTAGAGATTTTGAGAAGATTAAAATAATCTTCAATTGTTTTTTTAAAGGCAAACAAGTCTTACAGTAGCTCAAAGAAATTAAGAGTGAGGCTTGAAGTGTTCAAGATGTATAATTGTCCATATTTGCAGGAGAGCACAAATTCAAACTTATAAATGGAATTGATATTTGTGATAGAGACTATTTAGTAGTGATTTTGCGTGTAGGACACTAAAGGATTCTTATCAAGGAAAGAGTTTACTCAAAGTATGAGTTGACTTTAAGAGGATTGAACATTTATATTTATATTTTGAGGTTCATTCCTGAAGAGAGAACAATAATTTGCATTTTTTAGCTTGCCCTTTGTTTTAAAAAGTTGGCAAAATGAAGAGTGAATTTTCTTTTTCTATGCTGATATTATTACTATTTAATTTCAGAGAACCGAACTTCATTTTCTATTATCATAAATAAACACAAATTCGGAAGGAACATTTACATTAGATCATAAAAGATAGACAGCAATCTTGAGGATTGATTATGGAGTTATAAATGCAAGTTCTTGTTAGACTCTGAGTATAATTGATGATCTTTATTGCAGTAATTCCTTCCTATGTCTTTGTTTATTTCAGTCAACTACTCCTTCTTTGACCCAGCTGCTTGTATCTGAACTAATGAAACGTCATGACAGCAAACTTTCTCTTCTTCAAATATGATTTAAATTGTCATGGTTACCATCTTAGTGTTCTTTTTTTTTTTTAACATTTACAAAACTATATCAATTAGTATCACTAAGTATAAAGTAATCAATTCTGCGTAAAGACAAATAGTAACTCTTAGGATTCGTTATGGAGCTACATGTGTAAATCCTTTTCCGGACTTTGGATATAATTGGAGATCGACATCGGAGTAATTCCTGACTATATCATTGCAAGATCCAGAGTGGAGTTTGTGTTAATTTCATTCATGTCATGCTGGATTGATGTTAACTTAATTAAAGGACATGACAGCTAAGCTGCTATCTTCCTAAACATTCTTCCAAATGTCAGGGTTTCCGCGTTAAATTTCGTTTTTCTTAACCGCCATTCCCTCTTAATTATATTCCTGTTATCACAATGTACCTACAATATAATTTTTGGTTTGATATGACAGAATACATATTTTAATATGTACGATCCACATGTAAGTATTAAAAGACAAAATTTGACCTGTCTTTTTCTTTTTTTTTTTTTTTTTTTTGAAGTGGTACTTGCCTTAAGAGTTTTATTGAAGAAAATATATTATTATAACATTACTTTACATATAAAGTCCCCGCTTTAGCGAGTGAATCTCCCTTGAATCGTTGTTGAGTTTTATTGCACTGTATTTCGTGCGTCGGCTTTTCGATTTTTCTGTTCGTCTCTTTCTATTCAGTTTTGACATTGGGTTGAGTTTAAATTAGCTCTTGTTAAGAAA
>NW_027293414.1:0-832 GCF_016086655.4 Lepeophtheirus salmonis | reverse complement strand
TTTTTTGAGGAAAATTTGTCACAAATTCAAACTTCTTGGCTAAACAACACAAAATACAGGATTGTAACTTAAAAATCATAATCTTCAGACATTTTTACACCATAAAAGACTTATTAAACCATTCTTATTGTTTATTTTCTATCTTAAATATTTGTTTCGCACTTTTGGCTTTGAAAGCGGGGTCGCATCTGAAACCACATCATAATTAGGCCTTATAAAGAATACCTACGTAATGTTAATAATGACTGAGGGTGTCAAGCAAACAATAAATATTCTATTTACTAAGGTATTATAGATATATAATGACAAGTAAATGTGAGGACAATATGGGATTATAAAATTTTATTATTATGGTGTTGTTAAATAGCATGGATCGAGTGGTCTTCATTTTTGAATTTAAACTGCAGTTGCATAAATGTCCATACTAACACTATAAATATTTATTTTACTCGTAATAAATAAAATGAAATGAAAGAGGTTCAGAAGGAATCAAACTTACTACCATAAAATAATCTCCCTTATTTAAAACAACAATTGTCTAAGATAAGAAATAAGAATAGAAGACTAGGTTGTACAAAGACGCGGACTAACCTTATTCCCCAACATCGTAATAAAGAACTAGTAGAACTGGCGTTTGGTGAAATTATATTAAACTAAGTATAATACATTATATATTCACTAATTGATTATGAATGATCAATTGAGTCTTATTGATTGATACTTGCTCATAAGAGAGTGTTCTCTTTTATAGTAATTCGTGAATAAAAGAAGTACATATAAATTTATAAATATATATTTTCCGTTTTCAGCCTCACTGCTTCATCAAAAACAA
>NW_027293413.1:0-1275 GCF_016086655.4 Lepeophtheirus salmonis | reverse complement strand
TTGAATCAAACTTTTCAAGATGAGGATTTAAGAAAAATATCTCATTATTCATACCCTGTCATTTTCAACATCAACCAAACAGGTACAATAATTAATCATATTTCAATATTTTCAATTCGTTTCTCGTAATTACATTTTAAGGATACTATCGAGTTAATTATAATGATGATAATTGGAATCGGATCGTACATTCTCTTTGTTTGAATCACTCAAGAATATACAAATATAACAGAGTGCAATTGATAGATGACTCTTTTAGTCTGACTATAAACGGATTCATTAGTAATATTGTCCCCTTTAAAATAACAGCATACTTGCCAAATGAGGATCAACCATTAGTATGGATTACCTTCTTCAAAAAGCTGTCAGATATTACAAAAATAATATTAAGAATTGAAAATAATGAAAAAATAAAGGTAGGTAGAATTATGGCTATAAACAAACAGGCAAAAATAAGACCATATAGTTGTCTATGATAATATTATTTGTAAACTAAGGCCATAGAGAGTCCTGTAAAAATTAATACACAGACTTAATGAATTTGCCCTTTAAATTGAATTAAAAAAGGAAATTCTGCAAGAGAATAAAAAATTTTATACCTCTCAAGAAATCCTTGATATCTCAAAAGCAAAAGACTGAAATCTATTGAAATATTTTTAAGCTAACAGGGGAATTTATCAACTTTGGATTATAACCTAGGGAAGAATACTGATATAACCGTTTTTAAAGATCAATCCTGAGCAAAATATACTTAAACACTTTAATTCGTAGGTTTATTTACGAAATATAACTCAAAAACTGTTCGAAAAATATCAAAAGGAATATCCAAAACCAAAGGATTATTTGAATGAAACTTTGCGGAAAGCTTCTATTAAATGGGGCTGCAAGTTTGACAATCCAGATTGTATCAATATATCTATAAAAGCTGTTGAGGAATGGATGAAAAATGAAACAAAAGTTCCAAAGTATATTTTTCAAATGTATAATTAATTATTATTAATTCAATCATTTTTATTTAAAAAAAGTGAAGAAAATTTTACAACATTAGTTTGTACAGCAATTCGAAATGGAAATGAATCTGTTTGGAACTTCGTTGCTAGCAAAAAGGCATCTATTAAAAATGTTAAAAAACTTATTGCAGTTTTAGCATGCTCAGAAAATAAGCCTATCATTGAAGAGTATGTATATAAATATGTCAAAATATTATTATTGAATCTAATAATTTAATTTATTTTGTGTAGATTTTTAAAGATGACTCTAGAAAACCAAGAATTT
>NW_027293412.1:0-865 GCF_016086655.4 Lepeophtheirus salmonis | reverse complement strand
GCATGGAAAAGAAAGAAAAACAGAGTTTAAGGTTGTATTTGATAATACCTGGGGATGGGATTTTTGTAGAGTGCAATGAGAAGGGGGATGACAGACAAAATTAATCTCTGCTTTACTTGTTGTCATCATAGATATAAGCCAGGGACGTAATCATCAAGCAATATTTACTATTTTGTACCAGTATCCGCGTTTATAACTACAAATATAAATGAAAATAATGCCTTGTAGAGGGCATTCTAAAGTTTGTGAATTTTTAAATAGCCAATGAGAAGGACGGGATAAAAAGGGCCAGGCGTGGGTCGGGACTTATATTCAGGAAGGGTACAACCCTAGTTATACCTTAAAAATTATGTTGGATACAGAACAGTTGATCCTCAATTTACGAAAACGACCACATGTAAAATACAAACTCCAGAAAGAGATTGTAGAGATTTTAAATATTGTCTCAACAGATACATATAATATTTGTAGTCCGTAATTTGTTCATCTGATGTTAAGTGTAACTTTAAAAAATAAAAGTTTAAAAAACAACAACTAAAAAGATAAAAAAACAACTAAAAAAGATAGTTGTTCCGCATCAGTGTCCTCTTGCGATACAAAACTCCACTTTAATAAGTAAATAAACTCCTTCATAGTATAAGAAGCCTTTTTGTTTACAGAGATGTGAATAGTACATAACAATTCACTTCATGAAGATTATATTAAGAATAAAAGAGCTTTTTTAAATAAACCCTTCAGATTATCTAACTCTTATAAAAGTTGATATTATTCCAAATACAGTAAGTAAGAAACACCACCCAGATTAAAACGTGATCACAAGAAAAACATTTTTTCTTTTAGGGAAAAGAAGAAAACTCATGTGCAT
>NW_027293411.1:0-1264 GCF_016086655.4 Lepeophtheirus salmonis | reverse complement strand
TGGACTCGTTAATTCCGTAGCTAGAAGTTATATTACCTTCACATGTATCTTGTTTTCCAATCCAGTTGTAGCAACCTTTTTCAGTGGACGCAGCTTCTTATTATAAGTTTAAACATTAAATATTTATGGTCCGACATTGATTTTTTTGGAAACACCCTCAAAAAAACACTGGGAAGCATGTAGTCGTTGAGTAAAGGTACATCTATAATTAAGGAAACTTTTCTCCTACAAATGTAAACTCTCTCCCCTTGTTGCATATGCTCAATTCAAGTTCTGCACACATCTTTTCCATTTGTTCACCTCTCGTATTTGTAGTTTCAGGACCCCAAAATGTGCTATGTGCATTAATATCCATACCTAACAAAAAGGGTGTGCTCTCTTCTTTACACTTTTGTATCGATTTTTCAAGGAGTGGAAAGGCTCATTCTAACATTATATCCTCATATACGATACCACAACAATCCGCTGCTTCTTCAGCTTCAATTGTTATTGTCACCACATCTTCATTACAATAATGAACTAAGCTAACTGCCTTTAAACATTTCAAAACCATAGCGTTACGCTCGATCCTGTGGAACATTTATGTAAAAAATTGTCATAATAGGGATGCTGTATCAGGGGATGATCTCTTTGAAATAGACCACGCTTTAGGTCGTAATTTCAACATATAATCACTTATTGCTAGCGTGTTGTTTTTTTTTTGTTTCTTAAACTCTTCCAAGGCACCTTCGTGTTTTTCAGTAGAAATATCCCCCACAGCCGGTTTATCAAATCAATGCCCGAAACCTCATACCGATAATCATTGGGTGTGTGAGATTTATGTTTAGTATTATGTTTTTCATCCCGTAACATGTGTTCCTCTAGAATTTTTTTTTTTCTTCAGTCCATTACTTTCCTCCCCTACAGTTTATTCATCCATTTGAGAATTACATTCTTTATTGATGCTATTTTCTTCCCCAGCTATCATCTAGATTGATTCATTAGTTGGAGTATCAGTTGTATACAGGTTTATTTATTGGAACTCATTGGCTCGTAACTTCCTTTTCTGTTTATAGCTAGTATTTAATCAGTGATGAATATTCTATGTCTAACCGGTATGTTAAAAAAAAAATAACCAAAAATTAACGTGGTAACCCTCACAATTTGAAGAATATTTGAGAGTGGAGCAGATTAGCTGTCATGACGTTTTATTAGATTAGTTGAGAGCAGCTCTGGGAAAGATGGAAACAAAAATGAAAACACAAATCATAATCCGTAGGACGCA
>NW_027293410.1:0-3121 GCF_016086655.4 Lepeophtheirus salmonis | reverse complement strand
TTGCTAATTTTTTTTTTCAACACAAATTTTAAACAAATACATTTATGCAACGATTTCTCTATCATGACCACGTTTAAAAAACTCAAATCGCTGAAGCCAATTTTCCACTTTTTCCGAAAAATTGACAGATAATGCATCAATTTTTCCTAGAATATTTTGTTTGAGCTCTTCTGAAGTCGCAGATTTGTTTGTTGTAAGCCAACAACTTCACATGACCCCAAGAAACTAAGATAAAGGCGTTAAATTGTACAATCGAGGTGGCCAATCAACTGGCCCATTTCTGGAAATAACGCATACACCAAAGTTTGCAATAAATAGATTGTAATGTTTGCTGCTGTGACAAGTGGAACCTTTGTTTTGAAACCATATGTTTGCCAATTCCATAACTTGCAAATCAGTTATTATGGTCCGATAGCAATTTTGATTAACAGTAACGAGGTGATTATCATCATCAATGAAAATATGGTTCAATGATCCCTGCAGCATGAAGTTTACCAAAAACGGTAAATTTTTTCGGGATACAATTCAGTCTCATAAAGCACTGGTAGATTTCTGCCTTATTAATAAAGCCCATGATTCAAAAATGAGCTTCATAACTGAAGATGAGTTTTTAATAAAAATTAGCATCAACAGTTATTTTGATAATAAATATAGATAATTTGCGATTGCTGATCAAATGAATGGGACTCCATGATGAACTATTTGTATACTAATGGATTTTTTTTTAAATACTAATGGAAGAAAATAAATATTTCGTTGTTTTTTCTCTAACAGAAAATGAAATTGAAAACAATTTTGTGGGCAAAACATTCTACACTTTTTTTGGACGTATGGTCTGGTACACAGTCTTGTTGGAAGGTGTAATTTCTTTCTTGGGCTACTCCCTCCATCCGAGGAATGAAAATTAAAAGTTCAAAGCAAGAACCAGCTCATTGAGAAAGCTTTCAAATAATAATAAAAAAATGGTTCTATACCGTTAGGTTCGTTTCTTATAAGTCTTAAAAATTTTTCTCAATTGACTCATATCTGGACAATTCTGTATATTTTACATTTTAAATTGTATACTTATTGATGGATCTAATTATATGATAAAACAATGTATAGATTCTTGGAAATCCTAGTTTTGTTTAATTATTTCATTTCTGATGAAAGTTTCTATTAAAGATTTATTATTTTTGGCGAGCTATGATGACAAAATATGTACCATTTAGTTCGGAGCCTGCCTTAAGAACACAATATATCTTCGATGTATTAAATTCGAAGCCATAAGAAATAATGCTTAGAAGAGTTATTATTTCTTATTTCAATTCTAAGAACCCATACAAGTTGCTTCACCTAATGTTAATTAATTCATGGATGTTTACATGTTTTTTGACTATAATAATAAAAAATAATATTTCGTTTTAATCATTTTTTATTGATATCGATTAGTGCAAAGGGATAAAATAGTTAGAAAATATTACAAATTTAAATAGCAGGTATGTCCATCCTTCCATCACTAGCCCCTTTTAAAGGGGGGTTAAAAGGGTCTAAAAGTTTCTGATGCCCCCCACTCAAAAAAATTATAATATATTTTCTTTATTTATATTATTTTTTAGGATTATCACATATGAAATCCAAAATGTTCAATTAGATCAGTATGAAATTTAAAAGTAACCGTAAAAAAGCCTCCAAGGTCATTATGATCCAATTTTTTACTGAAATAAAATCGTTTACACTCTCTCCTTCACTTTATATTTTTCCTTCTTTGTTTCTTTTCTTCAACGTTCATTCTTTGTTTCTTTTCTTCAACCTTCATTCTTTGTTTCTATTGCTGGCATTCCTCCCAACAACTCAGGCAGACTCTCCTATTATAGAAAATAAAATAAGCCTATAAGTAATTTATATAATGGTATCAGTTTATCCCCCCGCTCCCCCCAATAAATAATGGAAGCAAGCATCCCCCTTATGTTGACTCTGTATAATTAATAAACGTTGTTGAATATATTGGGTAATTTTTTCATCCAAGTTCACTAGTTACTTCACTAACGGAGCTATAAGAATGTTATTATGTCAATCGAATTTTAAACAAATAGATAAGCCTTTCTCCTCTCATTCTGAATACTGACCAATGTCTACCTATTCTAGGAAAACGTGACTTTATGATCCAAGCATCATCTACCTCCCAAAACGAAAAATATACATTTTAACCAAAAAAATTTAATAAATTGACTAATCTAGTTATATTCAACTCGAGGTATAATCTGCAACATTACAATTAATTTTCTTGTTTCTAACTAAACTTTTCGGGAATATACTCAAAACTGTTGCATAGTAATAAAACGTTATTGTAGATTTATATAATTTTTTTGTATAAAAAAAGCAAATTCATTATATTGGTTAAAATTTTAACCCAAAGAATTCTAATCCTCCCCTTTCCAAAAAAGAAATAGATAAAAGTGCACTCTACATAGTAAATCGTTGACAATAGAGCTGTAATAGTGTTTTTTATGCAGGTAAAAAAACTGGATTGTTTTCCTTTTTGAAATGTACAAATGCTTGGAGCACTTCTCTTACTTAGGGTCAGATATGCTCAAATTAAGGTTCCAGAGGGCTACCTACCACTCTTTAATTCATGTGTCATAATAATGATCATATTTATGCAATTCTTTGTACAAATTTGCAAATAACTTAAGCAATTATTTAACAAATGTATTATTATTATGCAGTTTAAATATTTTGTCAAAATACGTAGGTAAATTAGCTAAACATACGTAAACAACTAAAAAAAATCTGCAAAAAATGTTTATAATTGAGACTCTGTGAAGATTGATAACTAGTAATTTTGAAAGGAGTAGAATTTACATTTCTAAAACGCTATTCCTAGCCCCAACAAAAAACCTAAAAACTTCAACGATTTACTTTTTTTGTTTTTTCACATGATTGACAATGATTTGCTGCAATGCACTTTTATTAACTAGTAATAGTTATATTTATTTATTTAATAAAATATTCCAATAAATTCTGCAGTCTTAATGAAAATATATATATATATATATATTTCCTTGTGATAAATTAAGAAAATAAATTTTCAGGTAAAATCAATTAAGTCTCAAAAATAATACAAAATGGATACACATCA
>NW_027293409.1:0-1500 GCF_016086655.4 Lepeophtheirus salmonis | reverse complement strand
TTCACGATTTTCGGCTACACTCTTGGCTATGGCCGCAATATTTTCTACACTGCGAGCCGTGCGTGGCCTACCATGAGACGACAGGGACATCCCAACAAGTTGCTGTCACTTCAAATTTTTCGATTATTCTGCAAATTGTGGATTCTGAAGGTCGATTATGTGGACCATTAGTTGGTTGTAATTTGCAAAAACTTCTTCAAGAACGCTGATTTTCATAGTACAATTGAACAATTTGTACAATGTTGTTGTGGCGTATATCTTCCATGAATAATTGTAAAACAATACTGAGTAAAATGACGTATGAATTTGATTTGAACTCATGAGCCTGTCAAAATCCTCTTCACTGAAAAACTGTTCGTCTTGAATCACCCTTATATCAAAGTTCCCAACATATACCTACTTTTTAAATTATACTCACTTGTGTGCTGAATAACTCTCTCATATCCTCACGATCGGCCTTTAATTCATGTAACGCTTGCTCATAAGTAAAAATTGCTGGTGAGCGTAGTTATTACAACTCACTAGTTACCATATTTGTTTATGAACAAATTAGGGTGGACCATTATCAAAATATCCCACTAAAAAATAATGTAGCTATAATTGTTGGTACAGCTGAACATAATGGGAGGTACCTTTATTTTAAATGCGAGGAATAACTACAAGTCTTGTTAGATTTGAGTTGAATTAAACTGAAAAAAATCTCAAATTTCAGCAAAATTGTTCAAATTCGTCAATTAAATTTGTGTTAAATTATTTTTATTTGTAATTAATAGAATATGGCGGTACCTTGTATAGAGAGTATCTGCTATCTAGTCCAAAATTTGTTGCCAGAGTTAGCAGAGATATTTCATATAGATAGGGTTTGAGATCGTATGATTTTGATCAAAAAACTGCACCAACTGCAAACTCATACACCAACCCAACTTCCCAAGACTTGAGTATTATTTTATTTTATAATTTTTTTAAGAATAATAAATCGTACATATAAACATAGGATGTACCTAGCATTTATAAATACTGCTATTGAATTTAAAAGGCTTACTTTTTTACAATATATCATTTCAAGTATATTAATCTTAAATTATATTACAAGGGAAATATAAACTTAGCACTCTGAGTTCAATTAATTGACAGTATTGATGTTATCTTTTCATTGAATATTTAAATTTAGTTATAGAGTTAACAAACAGGTGTGAATGCTGCCTAATGGAGAATTGTTAGGCCTAGAATGTGAACTCTCCCTCCCACTATATCTTACAGATGGACATGAGTAGTGTATATTTCATGATTTATTCCTATAGTTTTTTAAATAAAAACTTATATACCTGCTATATTCACATTATTTCTTAAACATGCATTATGAAGTCAGAGCATATTTTATTTGAAACTTTCGTTTGGGAATAAACGATTTTATACTTTATAATAAAAATAATAATACAATAGATTCTTATCTATTTTTAATGATGTTATACTGTAATCAAGATTTAATTAATCTTTATG
>NW_027293408.1:0-1580 GCF_016086655.4 Lepeophtheirus salmonis | reverse complement strand
CCAAATTTTACATTGCCATACCTACGACGAGCGTTAGTAAGCCGTACCAGTCTAAAATCATTGCTTGTGTCCCTTCTAAATCAAATATAGATATAATCATTATTTAATATTTATTGTATTAAAACTGCAAAATTTTGACTACTTATAAGTTTGCAGCTGAAAAATGAACAATTTTTATATATGTCCCAGACCTATCTCAAGCTATTAAAAAAAATGAAAAATAGTCCTATTCCTCTCTATAATTTACCCTTCCTTGGATATAGGTCTGGTTACCCGAGATTTCAGAAAATGACGTGTTTAAAAACGTAGGGAATTTATTTTATGTGGATTCAGAAAGTTTTGCGTTCACACAAGGAAGAAATCCGCCTCATACGAGACGGTTAAGAATGTTGATATAGATATCTATTTAGAATCTATCAAATAATTAGAAAAAATAAAAAATGACCGCTGTTAATCAATAATTTGAATAATAATTGCATTATAATATATTTATTAATTTATGAAATACCTTGAATTTCTGTATCATATGATAATCATTGTTAGGAAGTATTGACCAATAGGGCATGAGCAAACTAAAAAACCTATTAATTTATGCAAGATGGCGATGGAGTATTATGTTGAAGAAAACAAACTACAAATAAACAATAGTAATCTTTAAACGGTACTACGTTCCATTTATACAATGCAACGTATTTACTCAATACTAAGATGTTCCTTCCTCAAGAATCAAAGAATAATGATAATAAATGGGAAAATAAAAAACACATTATCTAGGTTGCCAACAACAAAAAAACTCACTCCTTTCTTCTTTTTTAAAGATGTGATGCTAAGCTTTTGCTACAAATTCTCTTTGCTAAATCTAATCGAAAGTTATGTTCATTATTTTATATAAATGATAGTTTTTTTAAACTTTTGTAATTTTCTTGTGCCTCATCTCTTCCCCTATATAAACCAGTTAAGTCCGGTACAAATCTAACCATACCACGTCAGTTGTTCGTTATGTTTCTTTACAACAACATACCTCCGTCTTCTTTTAATCAGGAACAAAAAAGTAGCACACTTTAGTGTATTTTTGGAATTTAAATGTTAAAATAGCCAACACGTTTTTGACTAAAGCAGTAGGGCGCACTACTCAATTCGTCCAAAAAATTAAAAACAAAACGTGTCGAGAAAGATGGCAAGGACTTACCTATGCTGATTTCTCAGAAGCTTTGTGATCCGAAACCTCCTAACACCGTCCGAAGTCGGGATTTTTTTGGGGAAAATAAAACAAAAAAATTGCGAAGAATTCGGATAAGGACCCAGAGCAAGTTCTAGTTCTTGGAGTTGTTTGCAGCAAAGGTCGCTTTATCTTCAAGCAGGATCTGAACGCCAATGGCAATGTCTACATTAGTATTCAACCAACCAAAGTCTTTTCCTCTATCTACAACAACATGAAACACCAATCTTAGATCTGGGTGTCACACCAGCAAAGCAAAACTCCATTTTCTTGATTCTGTGTATGTGATCCATGTCCCGCCCAGTTCTTGTCTTTCTAACTCGGCGGAATGGATGCATTTATACTATTTTGTTCAAGCCCA
>NW_027293407.1:0-758 GCF_016086655.4 Lepeophtheirus salmonis | reverse complement strand
TTGGTTAAACAAAAAAGGAAGAAAAAAATTCAGGCAATATTGGCTGCTTAGACTTATGCTCTTTTTTCTTTCCTTGCCCAGATTATAATAAAAAACATTTTGTTAATATTCATTAATATTTTACCAAATTTAATAAAATAACAATATCATAAGTGAGAGAACAGACAGATGTCATAAATGCTGCAATTTTTGTATATTAACATACAATATTTTAAATATGTTATTACTTATTTATTTTATTTGTAAGGTAATTGTCATGGTGCTGTTTTTTTTTTGTTGTTTTTTTTTGGCTGAGTCACATAATATAGGAAGATTATAATAGTTGTACCCGTCTATGTAAATAAAGGTAGACAACTCACTTAGTTTCATTTAAACTCCAATTTAAAGTGGAGATTGTGAAGTACAGTCTATAAAGATAATTAGGTAACCTGGATACTTCAAGCTGAACTATGATTTCTGTTACTCTGTTAATTGAAAAAGGAACAGTGTTTAGGCTTTCCTTTCATTTTTGAAAAAAAAGAAAGATTGAAAATCGATAGTTATTTAAAAAAAAAAAAAATGACGGAATTTGTTTTAAGCATTTGTGAAAAATGATAATTTTTGGTAGTTCAGACGGCTCTGGAAATATACACAACTTTTAAGTAGGCTTATACAGTATGTCCAAAAATTGATGGTGTTTTTTTTTTAAATTATGAAATAACCTAAACAAGTGATTTTTTTTGCCGAAAAACTTCATTCACTTCCCTTATGAATGTCTT
>NW_027293406.1:0-915 GCF_016086655.4 Lepeophtheirus salmonis | reverse complement strand
ATATATCCAATGCAGTTCATTTAAAGGATTATGAAAAGATACGGATTAATCTGATGTAGGAATTAACCGCGTTGTTTACAGTATTTTATGAGAAAATACTATTATGAACATGCACAAAGATCTTCGCTTACCGCCTTTTGATCGAAGAAAAATATGGCGTTTATACCAAACACAGAAGTGGAAAGTAACGCATTTATCGGAACATTTCAGAGTCAGTCGTCCCACGATTTATAAGGTGCTGAAACAAGCAAGACTTCAGCAGTTTGCGCCTTCAAAAAGCACCAATAAGCGCTATCAGACAGCTCAGTACGGCATCAAGCGCCTTGCCAAAGTAGAGGGTAAAATACAAGCTCGGCTGGAAAGCGCAAGCCAAGCGCTACAATAAATCCTATCCAGGTGAGTTAATGCACGTGGATACAAAGCGTTTACCGCTGATTAAAGGCAAACCAAAGCCTCACCAAGAGAGTATTTGTTTGTTGGTATAGATGACTTCTCACGAGGTTATACGCCGATATATTACCCGGACAAGCGTCAATATAGCTCAGCACAGTTCTTAGCAGAAATCTGCTGACAATGCCCGTATGAGATTGAGTTACATTTATTCAGACAACGGTAAAGAATACAAAGGAACAGAAAAACACGCGTTTGTGCAGTGAGCAGAACATCATGTAATTCACCCGTGTCGCTCGGTAGCCAGACCAATGGCAAAGCTGAGCGCGTGATTCGAACTTTGATGGAAATGGCACAATAAAATCGAGTTTAAAGATAATGCACATCGTCGTATTGGAGTTTGCGCTTTATCAATTTTTATAACACGGTTAAACCACATAAATCATTGAATAACCGAACGCCTTATGAAATACTAAATCAATACTTTTATCAACCAAACTGTAAACAACCCGGTTAATTCCTACA
>NW_027293405.1:0-547 GCF_016086655.4 Lepeophtheirus salmonis | reverse complement strand
AAAAATCAAGTTTACAGGTTTAGAGCTAGGAGCAAATCTACTTACCCCATCTAAAGTAATTAATTTGTCAACTTTTATCGTACGCTCCCCTTTTCCTAACCCTCTAATGATTTTCAATGCCGAATTTGCTCCCCAACTATGCCCAAAAATATTTATTTTTTCATTTCGGTTTTCTAAAGAAAATTTTCGAATAGAATCAATTGCTTTTCTCACTTGATTATGTCTAAAAAAATGCGCGATTGGTGCTTTCAATTCATCGCGTAACCAGCCAATGTGACCTTCATTTGTATCCCCAAAATCAGACGCACCACCAATAAAAAAATCGGCTAACCCCATCAAATCAAACGAATTAACAGGATTGCCCCCACGTACCCAAAGGTGTTGATACCTGCCATTAGCCCTATCGGATCACTGGTGAAGTAGCGGCCGCTTTGTGGATCATAGTAGCGATTCCACCTAGAGGCCGCATTGTAACTATACTTATCTTAGTTATAAGTTTACTGCCTTTTAATTATATATTTACTTTCACCCAAATGGCTTTCAAAAA
>NW_027293404.1:0-2203 GCF_016086655.4 Lepeophtheirus salmonis | reverse complement strand
GTTATTGTAACGCTAAAAAGTGTCTAGAATACTAGGGGCTTGCCAGAGGATAAATATAACTCAGATAAATTTATAATCGCTCACTATAAACATAATAACATGGCAATCTTTCTGAGGTGGTTTTAGCACCTCTACCTTGCTTTGAGCTTAATAGAGAACACAGTAAAAATCATTGTGTATTTTTATACTAAGCTACTTTAATTTGCCGTAAATAGACATAGAATTTTGGCTATTAAGTAGTGACAAAAATCATTAAATGCTTTTATTTCAGAAACAGGAACAATTTGCCTTGGTATATTTAGGCGAGTATTCACCGTCAAAATACCATTGATATCTAATGATGCGGTTCTTTCAAGTGTGCCGTATTTTCCATTAAAAGATAAGTTTGCTGGTTTCTTAAGTGCTGTCCATATAGACGAAAAATCAAATTGATAAGTAGAGAGCACATTCAGTCCATTAAATTGCGCATCATAGTGCTTGGCACTTAATTTTGAGTTATTAAGCTCATAGTATAACCAATAGTCTTTCTCTGTATAGTTTAACAGTTCATTCGGCTTCAAAAAGGCTCATACTTCACAGAAGAGTGAATTAATAAATCATGCTCTAATGCATCTATGTTTTTGAATTCAAATTTAGGCTCAACCGAGTCATTTACATTTAAGTGATATTGATTTATAGCCCATTTATTTAGTTCTGGTGTTTTTTTCCTCGAAGGGATGAGCGATAGTCGCCGGCATATGTGCCTTTATAACGACGAGTTTGTTCTTCTATTTGAGTTGCATCAGGGTTAAATGATAAGCGAGTTTTGATTTCCATTTGCCAATGCTGACCATTATTATCTAAACGATTTGGTACTGCACCTTTCAATAGAGGTAATATTACTTTCCCTTGAATCCAACTGGGTATTGCAAGCCAGTGAGTGTTAGTGTCGGTCGAGTCGATACAATGTATTTTTTCATCTAATTCGAAACACACAATCATATGGTTAAAATAATGGCCACTTGGTGTTTGCAAGCGATTTGGATTTGAACGATTGGTTGCAACTAGCACTGGGTACGCATTAATGTCAATTTGGCGCAATAGCCCAACTAGTGAGGCAGACTTATCCTTACAGTCGCCAAAACGATTATCGATAATCGAATCAAATGTATGTGGTGTAATACGATGACCTAATTCAGACATTGAAATATAACGAATATCACGAGCAATGAACTCATGTATTTTGCGATTTTTGTTCTATGGTATCGTCTTTTTGAACAATCTTTCTCAAAGTTTTCTCAATAGTAGGTGAAATTAAATTTGCCTTATCAAATGCCGTGATTGATCTATCGATAACACTATCCCAGTTATTGACCCGTGTTACATGGATTTGACCTAAGCAAATCACGCCACACTACGCCAGTATCATTTTTATATGCATTTAGATTTTCCCCAACGCAATGCAAATCATTATCAAGAAAACTACATTTAACACGATTTTCATTTGAATCCCAATTCAATTTAAGTGAGTTACTGCTAACCTTAAGAGAAAAATCAAGAGTGTCTGAAAACCACGCAGGATAAGTACTATAAGACCAGACTGATTCCAAATCGCTCAATTTGTAAGTTAGCTCATAATCAAGCACGGAGATGCTTTTTCACGCACACCAGAATGCGCAAGGACAACTTTTTTGATCCGTGAAAATATTATAAGAATCATTATCCAAAATTCGCATATTACTTTCATCAAAACGCTGATAGTTTCCATCATGCGTTATCACTCCCGCTTCACGAATGGTTAATTTTTCAATCTCTTTATCCCAATAGATAAAATCATTTCCGTATTCATCTAAATCTACTTTAGTGGCAACGAACCAGGCTTTTTGAACACGATGAGTAACTTGGTCCCCATCAATCTTAATATCAATATGGTAGAAAATTCTTGATGTGTTTTTTGGTAAAGAAGATTTTTGTAAAAAGTTTTTGCTACTTGTTGCGTTTTACTGTTCTTTGACGAGAGCCAATTAAACTGAGGATTAGCATAAGCAAATTGCATATTGAACAGTACTGAAAATATTATTAAAATGAAATACTTCATCATTTACTCACTTTTTTAAAAGAAGAAGAAATTTTCAGCATCGCTTTTTGTACTTCTAAAAACGTTTAGAGGAGTTTTCGTGATAGCCATATAACTCATAAATAATACCATCTATCTTAATTAAAG
>NW_027293403.1:0-1847 GCF_016086655.4 Lepeophtheirus salmonis | reverse complement strand
AAAATCTGAAATATTTCCAATGGCTACATCATCAAGTTGTGCAAGGCCTTCAAACACAGACTGGAGGTCATGGTACCATTAGTTCTCGACAAAAACGATCAGGTAGTCTCACCAGCAACTCAATTAATATCATTTCAAAATTGAGATCTAAATAATTATTCACCATTTTGTTTCTAAATGTAAATATTATAATATACTTATTACAATAACTAATAATTAGTTAAATTAATTTGGCTTCATCAATTATTTATCTAAAAGCTTTAAAATAAAAAAATCAACTAATTTTGCTCTAAGCATATTTTGTATTCTTTTAAAAGGTGTCTAGATATAAAGAAGTCCTTATACAAATAATTGTATTGTTAATATGAGCATGCAGCTTGATGCTATATGCAAAGACCTCAAGATCTCATAAACATGATTATATTGTTATTTTTTTGATATACTAATCCCTGTACGATAGGGTGATTGCTTTACCCCCATACCCCCAGCGCAGTTTTCTCTCTCTCTTCCCACAGGAATTTATTTTTGATTTAGAAAATTTAACCTAAATTTCGAGGAACAATTATTTTCTAATGTCAGAAATGATATCATTTCTTATAAATATGAAAAATCACCCTTCAGAAGATCTTCACAAATTTATTTTTATGTTATATGTAATGGGCTTCATGGTGGCATTTTTATAAACTAAGTGATTTACGGAAAAATTTAATAATCTTGACTAGTGTTTCTTAACCTAATTGGTGGTACTGAACCCTGCAAGCTTCATCAGTGCATTCACCAAACCCCTTCGTGATTGGAAAAATAAGATATGGTTTCTTATTAAAATATATACCTACGTTCATTCGTGCATAAAATATACCATGCATCAGTTACAACAAAAACTTATGTCAAGGACAAACCGGAAAGACACTTCCGCACAAAATATTACTAAATGAGCCTTTTTCTGTTGCCTTTCGACACAAATTCAAAAATGTGTGACTTACCTTGGCCAGTTTCAATCTCATAATGTTTTCGCAACAGAGTTGGTTCGTTTTTTGTCGACCATCCTTGAAAATGATTGATCATAAAGATATGTTGTTACGAATCTGTACATACTTCAGGGCTTCCTTTGTACTAAGAGGGTCAACTTGCTGACACCAACGTTGGACATTGTTGTTGTTGTTCTGAAGAGTTGCTGTTGAAGCAACTCTAAGTATATATGTAATTACAACATATAAAATTAATTACATATTTTAATTAATTAAAAATTATTTCCAGACTTTCATAAATGCCTCCTATAAGTTTTGATGCTTTAACCGGATTGTACTATACATATATATAAATCTATTTTTTTGAATATGCCAACATTTAGTAAAAATATATCCGTGAAATATTTAGGAGTGAGTATGCAAAAGTGTTGTAAAAAATATATTCAGCATTTTTTCTTGATCTTTTTTTTTTTTCAAGATTTTTTTTGCGCTAATGCATTACATTTATCTTAAAAACAACGTGACTACTTAATCTAAGAAATAAAATGTGAAATTCTGATCTTGTGATCTTTAAAGCCCTTTTACACTTGAAAAAAAAAAAAGATTATATAATATTATAAATTAAGAAAGTATAGTTTTAAGGTCATACTAAAGCCTGAATGTAAAAAGGGGTCAGTTCTTCAACTAATGTACGTACGACTGGTTTTTAAAATATCCACTTGGTTCCTTGATTGCGTATATTTTTTCCCCAATGAATAAAAAAATGTTTAAGATTAATTATTTTAATATAATTTTTTTTTTATCAATTATAAAGGTTATTTTCGGCCCAAAACATCGAAGCCAATTTGAAAATAAAAAAATTGTTTTATATTTGCTAGC